>NC_079504.1:29266978-29495693 GCF_030052815.1 Hevea brasiliensis | reverse complement strand
CCTTCATAGAAAATGTTCCCTATTGTCTTAAGTGTATTCTCATTTTTGGATCACCTCAATCGAAGTTTTTTAGCTCAAGTTATGGCCAAAATACTATTACTGTTCACGTGCACTGTTCATGCTGAGATTTTGGGTTCTGGCAGATTTTGATCTAACTTCGTTCAGTAATTTGGTAAAGTTAAGTCCATAATTTGATCTAACTTTCTTCATATTAAATGTTCTACTATATCTTATGTTTCCATCGGTTCAAGAATCACCTAAATCCGAGTTTTCTAGAGAGAGTTATAGCCATTCAAACATTACTGCTCAAATGGAAATTCTGCAATTTGCAGGTACAGTAGTTTAACTTTGCTCAATGATTTTGAATGGGTTAATGGCATAATTTGGGTTGGTGTTCTTCATGAAAGTTTTAGATCTATATCTTATCTAATTATGGTTAAAATTTCAGATCAATTTGACCTACCTAGCTCGAGTTATGACCAAATGAACAGTTACTGTTCATTTGGTCAGTTTGTGCAGTGGCAGCCTGCTCTCATTTCACTTTGGTCAATTGTTTCACTAAGTTTTGGTCAGTTTTTGGGCATGGTTCCTTAATGAAAATTGTGCCCTTTTATGTCTATTTTCATCCCCAATTGGTGGCATATCAATTGGGCTTGTAAAATTCCCGTTTTGGTCCTTCAAAGTAGGTTTGGTCATGCTGCCAGCAGCATGACCATTTGACCTACGAATTTGACTCCCATTCTAATAATTCCCACACATTTCCTTTGGTCATTATTGACCATTTTTCGGTCCACAATTGGTCAAAGATATCATTTGCTCATTTCTCACATTTTTGGTTCACAAACCCTAATATTCAAAACCCTAACTCATCCATCTTACTCACTTGTTGAATTCTAATTGCATTTTTAGTACTCATACCCTCACTTACACTTAACCACTTCATTATTTGTATCAAAATTACCCATTTCAACATTAGTTTGCTGCTGTCCAAAATTCCTAGGGTTATAGATAGGCATGATTTTGCATGTTTTCATGTATTTCTAGCCACTTTCATCTTACTTCTATACTTATAATTCAATCAAAATTAAGGAAGAGAGCTTACCTCAAATGGAGCTTTCCAACTTCTTGATTCTTCAAGCTTTTTTAAATTTTTCTCTTCCCAATCTTCTTAACAAGACTCAACTACAAGCTTTAATTAAGAAACTTATAAATTTTATGGCTCAAATCTTGGGTTTAAGAAGCTTTTTAGTGAGCTTCAATGGAGGAGGTTAAGAAAATGAGAGAAATGAGAGAGGAAATGAGGGTTGACGGGAATTGGGAGAAGAAATCATTTTTTTTTCTTTTCTTTTTGTTATTATATGTCTTAGGAAGACCATAATTCTAATTAAATAAAATTTTAATTAAATTACTTATGGCATCATGCATGTGTCACCACATGATGTCATTACCTTTGACTTTTCCATCTTCTTTTATTTTTTTTTCTATTTATTTTTCTATTAGTTCTTTAATTTAATTCTCGATTCCGAAATTTTCTTTTCTCCGATTTTATTTGACAGTTAGGTCAGGAGTCAGCTCTCGGGGTCAATTGACCAAATTGCCCCTTGCCGGTTCATCCCGGTTTGTAAATAATCCAATATTTCTTCCGGTTCCCTGACCTAATTATTTGACTGACTTAACAGTTCTTTTTCGTGATTTTCTCTTTTTCACTGTGTCCATAAGGGTCCTAAAGACCGTAGCGTCACTTTTTACAATTCGAAATTTGAGTTTAAAATGACTTCGCAGTCGTTCCCGAAGAGGTCACTCATCGCTGTGACTCTCGGCTCGTTTAACCTCTTATGTTCTATTTTTCTTATTTATAGTTAACTAATTGAACATTATTAATTGTTTGTGTTTATGGCTTCTCAAGTTGTCTTAAGTGTGGCCCTAATCCCATTAATTGTCCGGACCGACACCGGTCACCGGAACAGTGAAATCTACCAGGCTATGCAACCGGGGTGTTACATGAAACATACTCCTGAACCCATCAGACAAGGTCCTGAATGTCCTCTTCCACACTGTGCACAAGGTGCAAAGGAGGGTCTGAACTGCACCTAATCGTTGTACCGAATCGTGACTACCGCTGGATCCATACCCTAGTCTGAATCCTCGAGATTTGTATCTGAAATCACTCCTCTTATTCCTACTTTTTCCTCTGTAATTACTTTGGCCTCCGCTATCTGTAGTACCCATGTGGAAAACACCTGAAGAACCCTCTGCTCTATTTTTCTTTGCTCTTCCACTGTCATCTCCGGTGTAGCTAATCTCAATCTGTCGGGCTTGATCAACTACCACATCAAAAGACTGATCAGACATCATGGCCAGGTTTGCATACCTCCTGTCAAGCCCCTTTAGGAACCTCTTCACCTTCATAGTTTCTGTAGCTACTGCTGTAGGGGCATATCTGCTCAATTCTAGAAATTCTGTAGCATATTCATCTACAGACCTGCCATTTTGCCTTAAGGCCTCAAAGGCCCACTGCTTTTGATCTCTAAAACTTTTTGGTACAAACTGGTTGACAAACAGTTCCACAAACTGGGTCCATGACAAACCTTCCATCCGAGGTAATATGTAGTCATTCATCCATTGTCTAGGCATAGGCCCCATGACATGCTGCATACACTCTATAAGTCTCCTATCAGTCAACTGCAGCTCCATCCCTGCCTGTCTGCAGGAATCCAAAAACTGATAAGCATCATCTGACACATCGGAAGTACCCGGCACCAACTTCTTGAAATTAATTATTTGTTTGTAAGGTTCCTCTCTTGGTGCGGTGGACTGCTGCTGTTGGGGAGGGTGGACCATATACTGTGCCATCATATCGATGGTTCTCTGTAAACCAGCTAGAGTAGCTGCCATTGGGTCCATGGGACCCTGTGCCATAAAAGACTGTTCCTGAACTGGTGGTAGCTGCTCTTCTACTTGAGCAGCTCTAGGCCTCCTACCCGGCCTCCTCAGGGCAGGCGCCTCATCCTGTGCCGACACCTCGTCAAGCACATCTGGTTCTGGTGCAGTGGCAGCTCTCCTGCTTCTACGCATTTTCCTGAAATTCAGCAGCATTAGCCCACAAAAATTTCAAAACGACCTATTACACACAATTATATAAAGCAGAAACTAGAAGCAAAGACGACACTGCAAGACGAATGTGGACCCTATATTCCGCATGTGACTCCTATTAGACTCTTCCCAACATTTTAGACAATTTTTCCCTATGAATCTGGAGCCTAAGCTCTGATACCACATTTGTCATGACCCAACCTATGGGCCAGACCGGCACTAGGACCTGGGCCAGCCTAAAGCCCCCGAGGCCCGTAGTAAGCCTAACTATTCCTTAACCCAACTCTAAGGCCCATTTGGGCCCAATTTCAAGAATTCAACTAGACAGAGTTCGGCCATAAAATGGACCTTTCAACGGGGAGTTTTTAACTCACCCGACCTGTAAACACAATATACAATCAATTGGGGAGCTCAGCTCACCCTCCATATACTCATATGTCATAAAAATAAATGGGAGCTCAGCTCTCTCATCCAGTCCAACATACACGCATATAATAATAAGTTTACAGGTCCAACATGGTAATTATATTACAGACCCAAATCAAATGAATATTTCTAACACATGCAGAAATTCTAGGAGTTAACAGAATTACACAAACATTAATAGACAACCTGCGAAGGAGAAAAACAGGTTAACCACAACAAAAATCCTCCTGTAGCCTGAAAAATAATAAACAGGAGTGAGCGTTCGACTCAGAGAGTAAAATATCAATTTTAACCATAATCTCTATAACTATCTAAAGCTAATGCACCCTGTAGAGTGAAATGCAACATCGTCAATATTTTCACATCATAACAGCAAAAAGGTAATTTGGAGCACTCACACACCCGATAATGTCAAACAATACATATATGGGAGCTGATCCCCTATACAGCCCTCTTAATCCAAACTGTGCCAGCGAAGAACTCAAGCTCAGACTTTCACTTAATAAACCAAATCGGAGTCCTAGCGAAGAACTCAAGCCGTGTCTACCCCGAAGGACCGGGTCCCAGCAAAGATCTCAAGCTGTGTCTACTCGTCCTATCCATAACTAACACCATACCACACGCACGCCAACGCACGCACACTACTCCAAATTACCACAACAACATCCATGGTACTTTAACAGTTGTGAATGCAACATAAAACATGCCTAGAGTTTAACTACATAGATATATACATATAAGTGATGCATGGGCATGCTTGAACATATAATAATATCGAAATTACAATTAAAATTAATATTTTACTCACAGACTTAACCGCAGTCACTGTGGCGGTTGGGCGGAGGAAGAAGGCTGTCCCAACTCACCTGATAATTTTTTATTAAAATTATTTAGTACATTTGACTCAATACAAACTAAGAAAAAGACCAAAGATGTCCTAAGTCGTGCCGAAAATCCGGCAGAGTCTCTCCTATACCTAGGACCTACCCAACCTGCAAAATGGCTTAAAATGCACTTCTATATCCACAAACCATACACCCTCAACTCAATCATATCACACAGCCCCTCCTGGGCCCATCCAAACAGTCGTCAATCACAATATGTAAAATTACAGTTTAGTCCTTATAATTGATCCTTTTTGCAAAAACTACCCAAATAAACTCTAAAAATTCTAAAACTTTTCCCCGCGGTCCTTAGCAATATTACTAAGCTAATGCAAAAAGAATCATAATTTTCTGAGCTACCACAAATATTTATGGATTTTTAATCCCATTCAAGCACTAAAAATTTAAGAAAAAGTAAGGTTCGTGTTTACCTATGCCGATTCTGATCTCGGGAACGCGCTCGGGACGTCTAACAACGGTAGGGTAGCTAAAATCTCAACTCAATTCCGAGACTTTTTCAGTAGCCTGTCTGTCTGGCCGGAAATTCACAGACTAGGGCAACCGTCGAATTTCACAAATTGAAAGTACCTACACAAAGCCCACAATATGGAGGTTAGTATAAAATTTTTACGAAATTTTCTAAACTCATTTAATGCTCGAAAAAATACTATGAAGTTTCGTGGGACCCATCGAAAAACGATGTCGAAAAATTTTGAAATTTATATTGCCGTGAAGCTCTCGACGAGTGGAGCGCTCTAGTACTCCCGGTTTTCTCGTGGGGTTCACGGTTTGCGAGAAATCTAGCCCAAAAGTCGAAATGGGCTAAAACTTTCCAAACAAAAATTGGACAAACCGCTTAATGAATTTTGGTGTTCTTGGTGTCTATGGAATGCTATCAGGGTGTAGATGGTGTTTGACAGAAGACCCGGCTCAAACAGTGGCCGGATCGGCCGGATTTTAGCCGGGAAGCCGAAATGGCGCGCTGAGCATCGCGCGGTTTCGGGCGTGTTTTCCCGGCGTTTCAGGCTGCGGCCGGCGATGGGGGAAGGCTGGGGCGGCACGCCGACGAGGTGGGGAGGGCTAGGTGGCGGCGGCGCTGCGTGAGGGTGAGGGAGGAGAGAGAAAACGGGAGAGAGAGGAAGAGAGGTCGGGCGCGCTGCGGAAAGGAGAAGAAGAAAAAGAAAGGCCGGTCCGATTCGGCCGGTTCGATTCAAGGTACCCAAAATTAAATTTTTACTCTGCCTTTGGACCAAAAACGAAACCCAAAAATTCCGAAAAAAATTTTAGAAAACTCAGAAAAATTCGTAGAGTCCAAATATATTTTTAGTTTTGCCACGTGGTCTTTAAATAAATTTTTAAAAATCATCAAAGTTTTATATTTTTGGAAAATCGAACCCGATTTTTAAAATTCGAAAAATTTCAAATAATTTTCTAAAATTTAAATAAAATAAAATATTAATATTTATTCACAAAATAATAAATTTAAAAATGTGGGGTGTTACATAATCTTTATTTGTTGCCTTGAGATAGATTGACTTTGTAACCTTCTTTTTACTTTAATTCATCTTGAATTATCTCGCTTTGAAATCTGCTTAAGGGCGCTCTAAAATTCATATCCCCTTCCATCAAAACTCTTTCAATTAAATTACCTATAAAATACTTATAAATTAAATAAGTTGAACTTCTTTAAATTATTGATATCATTGGAATCTAATTTTTTGAAATTGGTCTAACAAGTAGGGATGATAATGGGTAGGATACCCATGAAAATCACTTTATTTAAACTCAAATCCGAACCCAATTAATATTCTCAAAATCTGAATATGTCTCAAATCCAATTACAATTTATTTTGAATTATCTGAACTCATTTCAAACCCGATTATTATTCCCTGATAATACCCAAATCTGTTTAATTTTATATATTTTAATTAATATTCTATATAAAAAATAATTTTTATTAATACTTTATATTTAAAAAATTTAATAATTTTATAAAATATTTCAATTTTATTTTATATAAAATAAAATATATAAAAATTTATAAATATTATTATAATATATATATATATATATTATATTTAATTAAATATTTATATAAACAAATTTGGATAACGGATAACTAATGTGTAAAAAGTTAAACCTGACCTAAACTCATCACTAGTATTAAATTTCAAACCCAAATCCTTTTCAAACCTGATTATATTATCCAAACTCGCTTTATTAGAGTTCGGTCAGATCGAGTATTTATAAAAACTCGACCCGTTACCATCTCTACTAACAATAATAGATCCATAGAACTAAGTTCAATGAGCTCTCAAAGGTCTGATAATCTAGATATGGTTATTGTGACTGTTTAATTAGTAGAAAATAATTACACATTTTTAGAAGCTAAACAAAAGCTATTAACAATTTATCCCCTATTGGGATTCATCATGGGGAGGAAGGAAAATAATCAAAGGAATATATATATATATATATATATATATTATTTTTCACCCTTTATATTTTCTCTCTATTTGTATGGATAGGTGGAAAATATTCAGATGAAATGTATCAATTACTGTACATTTTTCTTTCTTTTTTCCTTATGTTCTCTCCATTTTGGAAAGAAATATCCAAACCACTCTTTGCCTTCCTTGTCCAAACAAGGAAAAATGGGTTACTAAATCTATTTGCCTTTGGTTTAAATATTTTTTAAAAAATAAATTAAAATAATTATTACATATATTTTATCTAAATATGTGAAAATTTTTATCTTTATATTTTATTTTATTGAAAAAATAATAATGAAAAAAAAAACCTGAGCATTCAAAATATTATATCTAAATTATTAAGGATTGCGCAATTATAATTTATCTTCAGGTTATCCGTTATTGAGATAACAAAACAGTCATGTAAACCTTATTTAACACCAATAAATTTAATTAAATTTTAATTAATGTTAATTAAATGAAATTAAAATATAATAAAAAATAAGATGATTTTTAAGTCATTATCTCCAAAATGCATGCGGTGGAACTCATTGGATTTAAATGGCATTTATTCAGTTTTAATGTTGATTGAAATTAGATTAATTGTTAATGAGTTAGTTGACTTAATTACTAACTGTCAGTTGATTAAAAATTATCTTATTTTTTATTATATTCTAATTTCATTTAATTAGCGTTACTTAAGGTTTAATTAACTTAATTAAGGGATTAAGAAATGATGATGTGGTAATTTCATTATCTTAATTAAGGCTGTACAAACAAACAGACAAACCAATCAACCTGATTAATATGAATAAATTTAAATCAAAATTAGTAATTTTATATATTTAAATATTAATTATAATTTTAAAATAATTATGAATTGAATTTTTTATTTAAATTTTAGATTGATATATTAAAAATCAAACTCAAATCAAATATATATATATATAATTTAATTAGAATTAAATTATAAAAATTGATAAATATTAAAACAAATAAAAATTATCTAAATTAAATATTACTCGTTTATTATAAAAATTAAATATATGTGATTTTATAATTTAATTTATTAATTTTAATTTAAATATTAACAAAATTGATTTTTTAAATTTAATTTGATAAAATATATCAAATCCATCTAAACTGATATATGTATACGCCTAACCTTAATAATGAGTAATTTGATAATAGAGAGTAATTACATAATTCTTAATTAGCTCTTTTCTAAGATGAAATTATAAAATTTTTAAGAGTTGATTTTTTTTTTTTTGTCATTTTTCCTTATTTTATTTAAAGATGGGAACATATAAGAAAAATCAGAAGTTTCTGAATAAAAAGAACAAATAAAAAAATAAAACAAAATAAAATGTCGGAGGAGAATGGGGACAAGAATATGTCAAGATCAGGTGAGAGACGGTCCAGAGCAAAAGATTCCCGACACTGCAATCTAAAGAAGTAAAGCTTTTTCCCCCCAACTTTTTCTCTCTGCACACTCTCTAACCTCACTAAAGCGTCATCCTCTGACCCCACCCACCTTCCCACTCTCCCCTTATCCCTCGAGCAATTCTCTTTCCTCTCTCTCCTTCTGCCTTATTATCCCACGAGCACTTCCTCTTCCTGCCACTTGCCCTTCCCAGTTTTTCTCCTCTCTTTTGGTCTTACTTGCTGCTGGCTGAGCCAGTCATGGAGGAGGAGGAGGAGCAGCAGAAGCACGAGCAGGCTAGTGCTTGTGATTCTAATGGCACTCCCATTCATGTCTTGGCTGTTGATGACTGCTTCGTTGACCGGAAAATTGTTGGGAAGCTCCTTGAAAAAGCCTCGTTTAAAGGTTTTTCTTTTTCTGCATTTTGTGGGATTTTGTCCATTTTGTTCTGAGTGTGTCAGTTTTTGAATCTGAGAACCGAAATGGGTATTTGTTGGGTTGATAGATTGAAGGTTTGGTTTTTAATAAATTGCAGTTACTAGTGCTGATAGTGGAAAGAAGGCATTGGAGATTCTTGGATTTAGTCAGGACAAAGTGGAGAAATCTAGTTATAATGTAAGTAATTTTCTGCCTGTTGCTTGTTATAGATTGATTTTCTTTTACTTTCTTTTCTTAGTATCTCATGCAAGAATGTGATATGAAACCGAGAAGAGTTTGGTAAATTTGTATGTTTCCACAGCATTTGAATCTAAATGCAAATTTAAATTTATTGATCCCAATCAACTAATGAATTACTGTAATAACCACTAGCAAAACCTCTGTTTTTAGCTAAGTTTAAGCAATTGTTAATGATTAGATCAATGAAGTGAAGATTTTTATATTTCAAAAGCTTAAATGCCTTGATCTATGAGAAATTGAGAATGCATCCCAACTTTGAATTTGCCAAATTAGTATGATGGGTTTTGGACTTAATGACAGTAACAAGTTTCTTCTATTACATGGCCCATCGTGCTTGTTCTGAGGTACAGTGTGGAAATTGGAGTGCCCACACAACGCAGTTATGAATGACAAAACTACTTTTTTTTGGTGGTGGTTTATAGTGGTGGTGGGGGAAGTGTTGTATACGATACAGCATATTTGCATTTATGCTTGAAATATATGGTGCAGTGACATTGATTCTTCTTTTCATTCTATTATTTGACAAGATAACACTAAATTGATTCTTGCTTCTGACATGTCATAAATGATTTCTAATTGCATTAATAGAGACAGTTTTACATTTTTATTGAATCAATGCATGATAATTGAATGAACGAGGATATTACCATTGCAGTACTAATTAAGTAATTATTAATCTAGAGCGAGGGAATTGGGTGTAAAGAATGGCATAGAACTGTAATTATGAGTGCTTGATTTGATTTGGAAGGCTTGCCTGCTTAGCAATTCTCCTCTGTCCTCTCTTTTCCTCTTGTTCTTCCTTTCTTCCAAAAGCTAACTGCTAGATTAACTGGACTACTGTTCACAGGCCCCGAACATCCCAGCAATTTCTTTTTATTTTCTCATTATAACCAGCTCTAATTCAAATTCTAAACCATGAATTCCCCTTCTTTTATATCTGAATCTTAAAAATCATCATTTGCTTGAGATTTGACTGCCATAAAAGCACTAGTATTGCAACTCTTCTGTATGCCTCACAGTTCCTTGATATCATGAAGATACTGTTTTTAATTAAAGAGTCGTTAAACTTCACTAGGTTCCATTGGCAAGTTTTCTAAGTTTCCAAGATTAAAACCCAACTTTTTATGTCAAAATGTTCTCATCTCCAGAGTTATATAATATTCAACAGATTATTAATCATTTATAATCTTCATAATGATTATCCCTATAATGCTGCCCTGTTTGTGCATTGGGTTTTATGTTCTGACATTTAGAGGGATTTTCTATATATTCAAACTGCAGTACAGCTCCTTTTTCTTTTTGTTTTCCAAGTTGCAGTATGAACTTTGACCATTGGACCTTGAACCTCTTGCTGTAAACATCTAACAAAGAAGTAAAAAACAACTGGCTGGAGTTTAAAACATCATATCAGGTAGATTGATGTTTGTTTTCCACTAGCATCATAGTTGAGTCCATAGATCACTACTGTACCCAAGTTCCTATCTATAATACTTTTTCCATTTTGTGTGGCCACATTTATATAAAATGATGCTGCCTTATGGATACAATTTTAGAATTGAGATGCATGCTTCCTGCCTAACATCTTGTATTTTTAAGTTGGTTGGAGATGAACTATGTTGAAACAGCTTTTTTAAGGTCACCTCTAACCATTCATCACAAATCTTTTGTTGCACATTTTGCAGGACCAAAAGATTGACATAATCCTTACTGACTATTGTATGCCTGAGATGAATGGATATGATCTTCTTATGGCTGTGAAGGTAAACAAATGGGCATGCCTCTCCTCCCCCAGCTCATCCCCTCCAATCCCTAACATTGATTTTTATATATTTCTTCCTGCTCAAATATAAAAGATGATACAAATGATGGTAAATCAAACTAACCTCTGGATCATGGTTTTGAATAACGGCCTTTACATAATGAATGGCTAGGGTACCATTACCAATACCCCCATAAGTAATGGGCATTTAAATTTCAGGCTGGTAACAACCTACTACGGCCGTTAATGCCTATCACTTAAAGGTGACAGAATGAACTTTGATGATATCTACCTAGCTATTTTAATTTTAAATTGATTAATACTAATTATGTTTAAGAATGATGGATTTAATGTCTTTATTTGATATATTTATGCTTTTATGTAGTTGTATATCATTTTTTAAATTATATCTTTAAATATCTATTCATTTCATGAACTTAACAATTTTTTCAAGAAAAAAAAAATAGTAATAGGCTATTGCCTTTACGTTACAGCAGTTGCATGCCTGTTTTTGTTACCTTTGACTGTGATTTAAATCCATGCTCTGGATTGTTGGGTATTTGGCACATAAGTAATTTGAACTAGGAAACCTATAATAAGATCAGAATTTTCTGAACAATGATTTGAATTATTTCATTTTCTTAAGCAATGGTTTACCAATTTCATTACATTTAAAGAAATCAGATGCCATGTGGTTTTTGAACTTTCTATAACAGAGTCCATTTTCTTTATACCCAGGGGAATAGCAATGTGAAGTCCATTCCCGTTGTGATAATATCATCTGAATATGATCCACAGAGAATCAGCAGGTATTTTTCTCACATTAGTTTACCATGAAGATAACTACCTGCAAGTCTATTATTGTAGTTGTTGATCTTTTTGGATATTATTTGCACAATCTTGGGTGTTTTCTCCAAAGTTTGATTTGGTGGATTAGATTTTACCATTAGTACACATGGATTTGAATGGAAGGATGGATAATTTGCAATTTCTTTCTTTAGCTTGGTAAGTGCTTCTCTCATCTTAGCTACCCACGAACGGAAAGCAAAATATAGTGAACTTTGTTTGGACGTGGTTATTAAAAGATGGTACTTTGGGATTCCACAAACAGGACATGTCCCTAATTTCTCTCTTGGCTAGCCGGTATGAAAGAAGGAAAGGAAAGGAGTTGAAATTTAATGCTTCATTGAAATAAACTAATAAAAGTGTTTTAATATGAATGGCATAGATCATTAATATTAAAAGAAAAGATGGCAGCATCTGTAACCAAGCAGTATTTACTCGCTTTTCAACTAATAGCTATTTATATTAAGATGGATCTTGATATTAAATATCTTATTGTTAAGGCACATCAAGATGTCTAAATCAATAGAATAATCATTCCCATGCTGCCAATCAAATTTGGCGGAAGAAGAGATTTGAGTACTTTGCTCTTGGCTACCAAAGCTACCAGCCTTATTGGAGTTTAATATGCTTTGGCATTTTAAGCTTGGATATTAGTTATAAAGTTCCTATTATGAATCTGGTTTAATCTGCATATACAAACTTTCATGAAGTGCTATTGTATTGATGCTTATTTGGTTAGTCAGCATTCTGCATCTACAGTGCATCATCAAAATGGTGCCTTTTGCATATACCAAGAAAATGACTTTGTGTGATTTAGCTTTTATTTTTGATGTGGCTTCTGTGCATCAATGTTATTTTAGTTTCTGTTTGGGAGAGACGAAAATGGAGGGAGAGAGAAAGTGGGATGTGGGGACCACATGATAAGAAACAAATATGTGGGCCTTATCCCATTTTTCCTCCACATGGCATGATAAGAAACATATTTGTGGGCTCTTATACCATTTTCCCTTTTCCCCATTTTTTCTTCCTCTCCCAAACAGAGCCTTAGTGATCTGAGTGTGCTTAGAACTTTTCCAGTCTTTGCAGGGCAATCTTTTCCTATATTTGGTGGAAAAACAACCATAACTTTATGTGAAATACTATGTTTAACCCATGGGGAAATGCCAAGTTGCCAACCTAGCTCATGGCTGTTCAATAATTGGGCTGCATCTTCTTTCATTATCAAATAGTGGATTACATAATATCAAGTTGCATCATAGAATGGTAGGTTCACATGGCCCTCACATATTGTACTTGATTGTTATGTGCTCCACAGGTGTCTTGCAAATGGTGCTGAAGATTTCCTACGGAAACCACTTCAACATAAAGACCTGCAGAAGTTGAGAAGCTATGTTAAGCCTTCAGCACCTGTACCCAAGACAGGGACAAAAAGAAAAGTCATGCTGGAATTGATACCAGAAAGTGGTACAGCAGAAACGCGACCTCGCATTGCTGGAGTTGCAGTGGCTTAACCCTCCATCGGTGTGACCCTCTCTCCCTTGTCTTCTCTTTCCCTCGACAAGGGCAAGTTGCCAGCAGCCATCATACACATCCCTGCGGAGTAAAGGATTAAATGTCTGGCTGGAAACCTGATTGTGCTTTAAGCAATAAGTTCTTTGTGTTGTTCTGAGGGATCCAAATGTTATGGTTTAGAAATACAGCAGCCATGTTTATACAATAGGCCTTGTGGCCCTGCGGAAACTTGTTAATAATTAATTATGAATGCAATCCTGTTTGTGATGGATTTCCAAACCATTCTCTCTCTTCCTCTCTTATTCTTTGGTATTGAGTATGGAGATTCTTGGATTAAAGAAAGGTTCATACGGATGGAGGAGGATTAGAGATGAAAATGGACAATAATATCATAAATGATTAGTTCACTATCTAGTCCAGTTACAGCCCTAGTATAAATTTCAAATATTCGTTTATTAAAAAAAAATATCAAGCGATAAGCCAGGTTTGAATTGAAGCAACTACACGGCCTGGCTGTGTAATAGCTTGTCAGAATGGCTTATATGATCAGTTAAATCTTATATGACTTTTGATAATCAGATTTCTTTCAATAAAGTTGTGCTCAATTTATTTTATTTTCTTTAGATTCTAAATTAAATCTTTCGTGTTTAAAGGTTGTAAGTTAAATCTTACCATTTTTTTTTTTCAAATAATTTAATCGTGTGTCATCATTTACATTGCCATCCTCAACAGCTGTGCCAAGTGCATCAAGTAGTTCCTCTTTGCTGACTGAATAGAATTGTTGGGTGGGATGATATTCAGTTTCTCCAAGCACAGGAACATATCTATAGAAACAATCATAATAATTTACTTCAGAAAGCATTAAAGAGTGAGACACTATTTGTGGGAACAAGAGACTATTTGGGGGAACTCCTACGAAACAATTATGTTCATTATTAGCGTAGATTCCACTTTCAACACTGCAACAACCTACTCAAAGAAGAAGAAGAAGAAGAAGAAGAAGGTCCATCAAATAGAATTTGGCCAATATATGACAACATCATTTTCCACAATGCTATGACCTTTGTGCCTATGAGAGGATTTGTTTAACACAAGAACATAAAAATTTGATTGATGGTTGTACTATACAAAAGCTGGCTGAATAAACATTGGCATTGACACTTGGAATGTAATATCAGCTTTCTACTCCTTCTAGACTACATAATGCTCGGATCTTATCGAAACAAATATCCAAGCCCAAATTATCAATCAGTCCCTTGGCAAAGTAACTTGTCCACTGTTCACTACATTGTAAGATACGGATATACCCAATGCATTATCTACAGTAAAACCTACGAACAGAACATGGGAATGCCAATGTGGAGATGCAAAGACAAATCGTGCAAGAAATCAGCAGTATGTGATGGGTTAAACTGGGCCAGGAAGAAACAGAAATTACTAGAGCATGCATGCCTGGCAGCCAGTTCAACAGGTATGCAAATCAGACGACACATCAATTGCAAGGAGACCAGCAAGGCACCCCTATTCTATTTCAAAACTAGAATGCCGACCTGTTGTCAATAGCCTTGGTAATATTCATTGGCATCCAAATTGGTAGGTCTGCCTTGAATTTGCCAGTAACCTAGATAAAAGCAGCTATCACAACCGTCCAAGGAAAACCAAGAAGCGAGAAGATTTAAAATTTGCAGTTGAATGTGGAAAGCTGAGTTTTTAGCATCAGAAATTCATATTAGAATTCGAATTCGCAGCAACAAAAACATACATGCAGTCAGATATACCCAAATTTGCAACAAGATGATCTGCACATGATTGAGGGATGTGCATGAGCGTACATCGTAATCAAAACAAAAACAAATACAAGAAAAACTGAGACATTAACATGCATCCACACTAGTTAACTGCAAAATTAATTCATGAAGAAATTGTCTCTGCTGCGATATAATAAGAACAAATGAAGTATTTCCAAATTTTGCTTACCATATCATCAATTATGATAGTGATCACTAATAAAATATTTGAAATAATTAATCTTTGCATCTCTGCTACAAGGCCTAATAAAGATCATTATGATAAAATAATCAATTACAAGTAACCATTACTATCAAATTAATCTTTCCAACGATCGATCAACACGCTCGACAAAGAGGGTATGTCTTGCTTTTTTTCAGCCACTCCGTGATGCGGTTGCTATGGTAGAGATGCGAGCATGGCAACCGCCTACCTTCCGACCCTATCAACAATTGGTCCAAGCAAATTGGACACACCAAACCCGATTCTTTGATTTTGACCTTCTCAAGCTTTTCAACGAACTCGGCACTCGCAGGCTGTTTCTTTGTGTCATCTTCATTAGTTGCTAACTCCGCCATCGTCAAAGCATCATCTTCGTCGCCCATCAAAACCAGTAATGGTAAACGTAGAGCAGGGGAGGACTCGTGGGAACTTGCTAGTTGCCCCATGAAACCTGCGAGTTCGTCGCCCAGAAAGGACTCGAATTCATCGTTGTCCCCAAAGAAAAGAGTAGAGAACAACTTAGACATTTTTGTGAAGCAGTACGAAGAAGAAGATGAAGATGAGTAACTCGATTGATTGCTTCAAAGAGAACAAATTAAGTAACGAGAGAAGAGGATGAGGATTAATATGGAGAAATTTAATAGATTTCCTCTACGACGAGAATCAGGACCTGTAGAGAATGTTTTTATCAGCCTACTCCAACGACTAACCGCCATGGACCCCCGCGGTACAAGTAGGTTATCTTTTGTTAAATTACAATTACCCTCTAAAGTTTTTCAAAATTCACAACTTAATCCTCCTATTTTCAAATTAAAATAATTTATTCACTTAGTTATTGTGTTGTCAAATAAATTATCATTTTATCTAAATTTGGTGAATTTAACATGAACTATAGTAAAAATAATTAAAATGTCCCTTATTTAAATAAATTTTATTTTTATTTTTAATTTAAAATAATTACGTTCTTAAAATTTTATTTTATAAATAAAATAATTATTTTATTTAAATTTTATATTTAAATAATTAACATATTTTATATTTAAATTATTTTATTTCATATTTAAATAATCATAAAATTATATTTAAAATATAATATATAAATACATTATATCTAAAATATTTTTATTAAGATATGCTCTATATATGTGTAATATCCTAAATTATTAAGAATAAAAGTGTCATATATTTGTATTGTAAATGTATTTTGCGGTTATATTTATAATTTATAAATTTATTAATATGGTTATTTTGATAAGAAACATTTAAAATTAGAAGGGATAAAATAAATTTATTATAATCTATAATAAAATTTTATGGGTGAATATTATATTAACAAAATTAATAAATTACACAATATAAGAATTTTTAAGCATATATATTTTAAATATGATGTATTATATTGAACAAATTAATAAATTATACAATATAAAATAGGGTCGTGATGTTAATAAAAGATAGTTTATAAGATATTTTTTCTTAATATTTTTCTTACAAAATTCTAATTTGTCACTAAATAGTTTAAAAATTTTATTTCTTAAATAATAATTAAAATTAATATGATTAGCATTCTAAAAAAATAATATGATTGGATTATTTTCTTATAAAATTATATAAAAAAATATTTTCATATTAATTACGAAATTTATTAATTTGATCAATATAATATTTAATAGTAAGAATCTACTATAAATCATAAAAAAGATAAGACAAAATTATTTTAATCATCTTAATTTTAAATGAATTTTATCATACCCACACATATTTAATAAGTTTATAAATAATAAATATAGATACAAAATATATTTATTACAATATAAATATTTTACATAATAGAAGACATTTTAATAAAAATATTCTATTTATTATATTTTTGTTATAATATATGTATATATTATTCCCCATAAAAAGCTCACACCAGCAGAATCTGTCTTGTACAATTTGGTTCCTGTAAAGAAAGAAAGTTGATAATTTTTTTCATTAACCAACTCTTAACTACCTGCTTCTTAATGATACTTGCGAAATTTTCCTCTAATCACTTTATGCAAAAGCTGAGAAACGACTTATGTCATCTATGTTAAGAGTATGCCACTCTCTCTCTCTCTCTCTCTCTCTCTCTCTCTCTCTCTCTCTCTCTCTCTCTCTCTCTCTCTCTCTCTCTCTCGTTTTCTAACACTCTGTTTGGGAACTTTTTAAAGGGGAAAGAAAATAAAGGAGAGAAAATAAGGAATATAAATAAAAATTATTTTCTTTCTATTTGTTTAGATTAAGAGAGAAAAATATTAAAGGAAAAGTTGTTTTATAAATAATACAATTACAACTTTGCTCCCAAATTTAAAAAGAAAAACTATAAAATATATGGTTATATTTGTAATTTTGAATGTTTTTCTTTTATTTTCTTTCAATTTTAGAGAGAAAGTTGAAAATGATAAAATATTTTTATTTTTCCTGTAAATTTTTCTTTCTTTTTTATTTTCTACTCAATCCAAATAAAAATAATGAAAAATAAAGTTATTTTCCCCTATATTTTCTTTCCTCTCTTATTTTCCTCCTTTCCAAACATAGTGTAAAGAGAAAATTCTCTCATTCACCGTTTTTATCTTCTGGGGTTGAAAGTAAATATTGATATTATAAAAACTATTATAAATTTAATGTAAATAATAATTTAATTAATAAATTTATTTTCAGAATTTTCAGGGTAAAAAATAATTTTTGAATACATAAATTTTAAAGTAATGTAATTGTAATATCTATTTAAATCTTTTTGCTTTTAATAGTATTTAGTACATATAATTGATGAAGAATACATTTTTGTTTAATAAATTCTATTTAATTATAATATTTACAAGAATTTGGATGACAAGATTATACACAAATTCATTACTATATATACATGACATGAAATAAGATAAATAAAATTTAATAAATTTGTATAATTGGAGTGAAAGATTAAAATTGAATACTAGATTCAATTTGAAATATTAATAAAATTGAACATAAATTCACCAAAGATTTATATAGTAATTTATTTTACCTGTAAAAATTATTTTATTATTATTATTATTATTATTGTTTTAGAATTCATATTAAATATAGCTAGCTTATAAAAGGAAATTGATTCTTAAAATTAAAAATTGAAATTCATATATTAAGTTTGACTGTCATTAAGAAGGTTTGAGAAAGCTAATCATATGAAAATTACTCATTATAAATAATTAATTTAATAAATATACATCTTAAATAAGGAAATTTCACTAAGTTTTGAGGGGCCATGGCCCCCTTTAGCTCCGTCCTTGATTTTGAGTTTTTTTTTTTATCTTTTTTGGAAACAGTCACTTTTAATGCCTTTCAAAGAATTCTCCTACCGTAGTCGATCTTTGTGGGCTTTCACCATTGTCTCACCTGGAGAGGCTGTAAATTGGCGTTAAACTCTCGGGATCTGCTCTTGAATTTGGTTTTGATGAGGATATGGACGACATCTGCGTGCAGGGGTTTCTCTCGGGCGGGAAAGGGCAGTTGTATTTTTAACAATTGTTCCTAAATTTCTATGACTGTAATATTGTAATCTTTTGACTTTAAAATGTAACATAAAATTAACTAAATTTTTAAATTTTGTACAGTAAAATTCCTCTGACTTTCAATTATTAATTTTTCAATTAGAAACTGATGTAAACAGCTCCCACGTGTTGTTTTGTTAACACTTCTCTCTCATCTCTTATGCAAAGTATAAAATTATTCTCTCTATATATGAAAAATTATTTTATCTATAGAGAGGATAATGATTCAATTTACACATGAGTTGATTGAGAAAAAAGAAATACTGACTAAACTCTATATTAGAATTATCTAAATCAGCGTCTAATTAAAAAATTATTAATTAGATATTAGAGATATTTTACTATGTAAAATATAAAAGTTAATAAAATTTTACAATAAATTTTTAAATTAAAAAATTATAATATTATAATTATATAAATTCAAGAATCCTTATTAAAATTTATCCCACACGGTCCAAATTTGCCTGTGGTTCTTGTCTTTTAGCGATATCGTCCTAAGCTCAAGTCCTTTGGTTCGGATTCGAGTCAATCTCCCTAGCTGTAGGGTTTACTTTGTATGGGGCTATGGACTCGGCTTTCTTTTGGGGCTTGGGATGGGTGGATGGGATCTACCTACAGTCCTGATGTAATAGGCCTTAAGCCCAAGTTCTATTGCCCTCACATCTGAATAAAATTTATCCTTTTTTTTTAAGAAAAAAATATATTTTAAGAGTATACTATTTTGGTTGAAGGCTTGCAATTCATATAAAAGAGTACAAAAGATATACTATCTTTTAAAAATATTTTTCGTAAAATTGCATACATTAATCCTTTTCGGAGCATATAAATATGAAATGATGCATTACTTTTTTTGTTAGCATAGATTATAATAAAATAGCACATCACTTAGCTAAGTGAGGCTTTTTCTGTTAGATGATGGGATGATCATTATAGAGGATGTTCCCCCCCTTTTATAATATTTCTGAATAAAAATAATATTTAAATATTATTAAAAATAATTAAAATTTATTAAATTTAATTTTAAATTATTTTTTAATATATTTTAATTAATATATCTAAAAAAGTAATTTTTTTTCAAGCAGACAGTTAGTCTCTCACATTTTAATTAATATATCTAAAAAAGTAATTTTTTTTCAAACAGACAGTTAGTCTCTCACTTTATTTTCCTTAAAGTCAAAAATTTCTCATTCTAAAAACCAAATTTACCCTTTTATTAATTAAAATTAATTATCAAATAAAGAAAAAGTAACTAACCCACATTCCCACCTCTCTTCTTCCACAGTTCCCCAATTCCTTTCTATTACTTCCATGCACGAAAGCAATTCCATGCCAGCCTACTCCAACTTCGGCGACTGATATGGCTTGCTCAGGTGGTACTATAAATATACTACCCACCAAATTTAAAACCAAGCTCAATTTCGGTGCCGCTGTAGATAAGACCCGCGGCTTGCTCAGGGAGATCACAGAGAATAAAAGTGTCAATTCCAAATGGTGGAGGAGGTTTTAAGGCATGGAAATCTCGTCTCGTCAGAAATTACTGCTCCACTTCCACCAGCACCAACATATAGAGTAGTCGTGATTGCAAATGATGACAAATAATCTGTTATCGACTGTGGAAGTCTCTCTTCAATGCCTACTCTTTCCTTTTTTTTTTTTATGGAAAATTTCTGGGTATTGAATGGTTGATTGAAGAATTTAATTGTTTGGTATTGTTCAATTTGCAAATTCATTCGAACCTAATGCTTAATTTAAGCTAATACTGCGGAGGTAGCATTATCGTTATAATGTTGAAATCATGGCTTTTGTGGTTTTGTTGGGTTGAAGCTAATGGTTGATTAGAGCAAAGTGTTGGATTTCACTGTTGAAGTTGTTGATAATATTGCGTTTTGTGTAGCCGTGTGCGTCTAAATGTTGGCTTGATGGTTCTGTCTTTGGTGGAGTCGAGATGGTGGCTACGATTGATGGTGGTTCTGCTTGTTTGTGTAGCCGGTGACATTGTTAAGCACTGCCCTTCTCTCTTTTCTTGTTTTTTGGTTTGGAGAAGGCACTGTTCTCCTCATTTTCAAATCCCCAACTTGTTATTGCTATTGTTCTTGTTGTTGCTGCTGCAACTGATGCAGTTGATGCTGCTGTTTCTGATAATGAATTTGGAGCTGTTGAAACTGCTATATGGTTAAAAGAGTATGCATCGCATGATTTCACTAGTTTTGTGAGACTGTATCTCCTTGTTGAATGTAATTCCCTCATCTCATAAGTTTCAATTAGCTTATTGGAATTGAAATTTTGTAACTTGTGGGCATGAATTTATGAACATTGGAATTGAAATTGTGGAACTTGTGATGAGACAGAAGTAGATATGGGGAAAGAGAGAAATGGGGAGAGATAAACAGTTAAAAAGGGAGATAAAGAGAAATGTTTTCTCTCTTCTTGTACTAACGAGACTAACAGTAAATTATATGTAGGAACTTTTGATTTTGATAAAAGCAAAAGTCATGAACTAAATAGTAAACTTTCATGCAATTAAACTCGAAGCGATCGTTTTTCTATTATTTTTTTTATATCATATAGGTATTTGTAGATTAATGGGTCAGGACTAATTCTATTTATGCCATATCTAAAATAATATTTCCCTAATCCTAGTTATATAAGAAAATTGATACGTAATCGATCATTATTGATTCTTTTCAATAAAAAAATTTCTTCTCAATTTCAATTATAACAATAATTATGAGTACATGTAAACCCTAGAATATAGAATTTTACACAGATATCTAATATGATATCTTATCTGTCTATGATTTCTATAAGAAAATTTTTATTCAATTTTTCATTGAATATAAATTTTGATAGAGCATGACATGCACTGTCCAAAATATAACTGCAGTGAAATAAGAGACATATAACTATAGATAGTTATAGTTATGTCTGTATATGTTTAATAAAAAAATTTTCTTATGTACTTTAATCGTATTATATGAATTCGATTAAAAAAATAAATAAAATATATTTATTTTATGTTTTTTTTTAACTAAACAATGAAATTCATGAAAAAACTAAGTGCTAAAAAAAATTAACTTTATATTTGACTCATTAAGGATAAAACGCTCCCAATAGATACCTTTTCTATCAACGAGAATAAAACACTCAATCTCACTTAAAAAATAAGAATGTAGAAATACTCATACAATATATTTGCATTAAATAATTTTTAAATGCAAATTAATACAAAATTTGATGCTTCTAATTTAATCTGGTCAACTTTAATATTATTTTTTTCTTCTTCTTCAAGGATATGGAGAGAGATTTTAACAAGTCAAAACTGTTGACTGTTTCAAAGAGAAGACTCTAGAAAATTCTTTGTTATGACCAATTTACAAGCATTATATACTGAAAATGGAAAAATGGTTCACGCCACTATAAATTACATATTTAAAATTATTTATTCTAAGGATATGTGAATTTGTACTTCTAAAATTACAGACTTAATTTTAGTACATAAAATTTATTTTTTAATTAATTTTTAATTTTTGTCTAAATTAATTTAAAAGTTTTATTTGAAACTCAATTTAAATCAAAACAAAAAAAAATTAAAAAATTAAACTTATTATTTTTGAGCTTAAATAAAAAAAAGAAATTTAATTAAAAATCAATATATTGAAATTCTTGATTTTTTTTATTTAAATCATGAAAATAAAAAAATTTAGCATTTAAATTTTAATTTTATATTAATTTGAGTTTAAATTAAAAATTTTTGTATTAATTTAAATAAAAAATTAAATTAAATTAAATATTCTTAATAAATATATGGATAAAATTGAATATTTTGCAAAATAATTGAATGGGAGCCGCCGCAGATACGCCTACCAACTGCCAAGCAATTTGGGCGTGCAACCGTTCCCGCGCCTGAGCTAGTAAACTTAGCATCGAAGGAAAAAGATTTATTAAATTAAGGAGTCTATCACAGCTCACGAGGATGTTATTTCATTTATAACTGTTTATAAAATTACAAATTTCATCAGTAATTTTTCATCAATTTTAAAAAGTAATATTAATTAATCAAGTTAATTTTATTTTTTATTATAATATATGAATGCAAAATTTTTTTTATTCAAATTAAAAACTATAAACAATTAGATGACTTGTTTTTAATTTGTATTAAAACAAAAAATGAATGATATATAAGAAATCCTAAGATTTTTGAGTTCTGATTCTTAAATTTTTTTTATATTTTTATTATTAAGATTTAATATTGAAAATATAAAATCTTATAAAATTCAATTTGATCGATTTAAAATTGAATCAAATCGATATTTATCAATTTGATTTGATTTAATTATCTCTTAATGATCATTTTAATTTAATTTTTAAAATTTTTAATTTTTAATTTTAAATCTCAAAAACAAAATCATAAAAAAAAAACTCTCGAAGATTTTTAATTTATGGAGCTTTTGGACTTCTTGTTTGGTGGAATAGGTGATTTTTTTTTTTAAAGAATAGCGAACCTTTTTATTTGGGCTTGTGCTGTGCTCTTTTAGTCTATTAATGAATTTTTAATTCCAGAACAAAAATGAGAGGTCATTTTTATTAGTCATTCTCCAAATTTGGGAAGTGTTTCACTTTTGTCCCTCATTTTCATTTCATTTTGCTACCACAAATCTCCAAACTTTGAAAGTTATAATATTACGCTAAAATTTCTGTGGTTAGAATCTGATGAGATTTCTTTTAAGAAGCTTTATATAACAGTATCACGTGACATAAAATAAAATTAAAAAAAAAAAAAGAAATGTTACATAGAAAGTGACCAATAAGAGGCGTTAATAATTCTTTTTTTTTTATTTTATTTTTTGACAATAAAATACTGTCACATAAGTGTTTTGTTGAAAAATTAATCGGATAATATTTTTAAAATTTAAAATTTTATAATAATAAAATAAAAATAGAGAGGGAAGTGAAATAAATTTAAGAGACAACATATAAATTATTAAATAATATTTAGCAACAATTATATTTTTTTATTTCATTAATTTAGCACCACATTATATGCATGACGTCAAATGCCGGACGCGTGTTTTAATTTTTCATTTAAAAAAACTACCAAAATGGAAACTTCTCTCACGAAAACTAAAAGAGAGTTAAAACAAGATTCAAAATAAGGCAGTAAAAACTCAATTCGAAACGCGTAAGAGAGAGAGAGAGAGAGAGAGAGAGAGAAGGTGGTTCTTCTTCCTTAACAATTTCCCCAAACATTTTCTCTCTAAAGAGACCCACCTCTTTCCCTCTGTTCTCAAATCGTTGAAATTTCAATTTCTTCTCTCTCTCCACGCCATCAGATCTCCTCTAATTCTAGGGTTTTACCATTACTTGGATCGCTTTCGCCTTTACTCAGAACAAGTCTTCGCTCTTTTCCTTCTTTTAGATCCTTGGATCTTGGAAATTTTGTTTATTCCAATTTAAATGGAGGCGATCGAAGAGTTGGGGCAGCTTTCAGAGTCCATGAGGCAAGCGGCGGCTTTGCTTGCCGACGAAGATGTTGATGAGAACCACAGCTCCACTTCTAGACGGAGTTCTACTTTTCTTAATGTTGTTGCTCTTGGGAATGTTGTAAGTTCCTCTCTTTGGTATATGTGCTCACTTATCTATGTCTAGTGATTGGATTGGATTCTGTGGATTGAAGTTGGATTCAGGTCTTTGGAAGTTTGGATTAGGTTTATGTTTTTTGCTTGTGTATTTAAATTGATAGATCTTTGTGTCTGCTGTTGTTTTTGAATTTTTTTTTTGGTTTGTATGCTTGAAGTGACAGTGTGGAGTGACTAGCTGATGCATCCAAGTAAATTTGTGTTTGCTTATAGTAACGGGAGTTCTAGTAAATGATTTAAAAACAGCTCGAAGCAAAAGGAACTGAATTCAATCTGTACTAATAATTCAACTGAATTTAACTAAGCCTTAATCTCGACCTAGTTAGGGTCAGGGATCAATTTTTCCCAATTCTGCTTAGTTAATCACAAACCTAGTTGATGTCAACGGCATTCATTTCCCCACACAACGTTGCTTATTTAAGGGTGACATTATTAGAAAGGTCTAGTGATTGCTTTTGATAATGATCAGAAATTTAATACATTATTTTGGAATTGGTTCCTAGTATTCAGGAATCAGGACAGCTTTAGATAAAACTCTCTTTTGTAGCCATTTTTAGAGAAGGAATTGTGGGATTTAGATATGTGATGTTGCTTAAAATGTGCACCCAAGTGTTTTCATGCAAGGAACTACTGAAGATGATTAAGTTTATTTAAGTAACATTTCTGTTTTGAAGTAATTTGTGTTGTTGCTAAATGATAACTTGCTATGAGCCTTGAGTAGCACTTGAAGAGACTTAACTGCCAGTTTCTTTGTTATTATAGTTGCTATTTCTGTGCTATGCAAACATTTTTACTATTTTATGATCTTCCCTCCTCCTTTCTTTATCTGTTTGTGGACAATCTGGTTAGGGTGCTGGTAAATCTGCAGTTCTAAACAGCTTAATTGGACACCCTGTTCTGGTAAGTAATCTGCAAAGAATCCTGTATATTCTTTTGCTTGGTACTTTCCTTTTTGCATTAAAACCCAATAAATCCTTTTCTCTTTTCAATGTTCAGCCAACTGGTGAAAATGGTGCTACTCGTGCTCCTATAAGCATTGATTTACAGAATGATGGCTCTTTGAGCAGCAAATCAATTTTTTTGCAAATTGACAATAAATCCCAGCAAGTTTCTGCAAGTTAGTATCTTCAAATGATTGGTTTATATTATTATACATGTTTTATTGTGCTTTTGTCCTCTCTCTTACTCTCTCTCTCTTTCTCTCTCTCTCTCTCTCTCTCTCTTTCCCTATCTGCTTGTTGCTTAGTAGTGTGGGTGAGAATAAGTTTTAAAAATAGTCTTGTCAGGTTCTTGTGCTATTGCTGACTCTGGTTTTAAAAATTGTCACTAATATCTGCTGTTTTGGTGTCTTTATGATTGATCCCCATCTGAAAAAGCTATGCAAGGTATTTAATGGGCATTGTCGATAAGTGATAACTTGTTTAGACTTCAGAGGCCTAATAATACTATAGTTGATTGTAAGACAAGATAGAGTGCTAATGTAATGGTGATTGAAGAACTCTTAATGTCTACTACAGGGTTGAAAATTTGACATGCTTGTGCTTGAATAGGTTCCTTTCTGACATTCAGATGTGAACAAATTGTTAATGTTACTGCTTGTCTGTAGGTGCATTACGGCATTCTTTACAGGAAAGGCTCAGTAAGGGAGCCTCAGGCAACAGCCGGGATGAAATATATTTGAGACTACGGACAAGTACAGGTTGGTTTATTAGTTAAAGCTGTGATTATGTCTTCATTTATGCAATAAATTCTAAGAGGCAATATATAACTATTGTGATTTTGTGAAAGCTTACTTTATGCACAAAATAAGGCGCCTGCTTGAAGTATTTGCTGTTATAACTGTATCAAATATTGTTTGTGAAAGGATATATTGGCTGGATGACATAAAAGAAATGATCATTTGAAAATAATCTTATACAATGGTTAGTCATGTAAACATTATTCTGGTTGCTGGAGATATTTGGGCCAGTTTTTCAAATAAAGATCCTTGATGAATGAATTATCTAATGATAGGCGCTTGGGCTAGGCACCTCTTAATCTGTCATATACCGTAGTTGCTTTAACTCTATGCTTTATTCATAAATACTTGTGTTCTATAATCTGTTTGAAAGTTTTATCAAAGAAGATGAGGGTTTTTAGCATGCTTTTGGTATTGATGATAAATAGAGCTTTGAGATTCTCCTATTTTAGGACTCTAAAGATACTCTTGTGGATAAATTTTTAGAGAGTAAGAGAAGAAAGATAGAATTCACTTACCTTACAGTTTTCTTTACTTTCTCCTGTGGTCCGAATTTCTCTTGTTTAATTTTTCTTGGTAGTTGGATGTTTACGCTTCTTTTCCTTGAGTAACCTCTCATGGAAGTGCGTTGCTAGAACTTGAAGCTAGTATTAAGAAATATAAAGGGAAAAGAAATAAAGAGTAGATAATCAACTGTGAAAGTTATAAGTAATAAAAATTAATCCTTATATGTATGCTTACTCAAGTACTCATTGGGTGGGTTTTTTATTTCCATGGAGAAGTGAATGCCTTTTCTATACAACTTTGGGTTTGTTTGATGTTGTTATTGGAGTTGCTATTGAGAAAATGAGCTTACTAAATATGTTAGTTAGAGGATATTAAAAATTGGTTTTAAGTTAAATTTGATATGCTTTGGTCATATGATCTCCAAAACATCCAAACAGCTTTTTTCAACAACATAAAAAATGGTGCTTTTCCAAAAAGTACTTTTTTGGCCTGCCACCACAATCCCAAACGGAGCCTTAGTATCAGCATTAAGCTCGCTCTCATGATTGAAAGTCAAATTCTTGCACAATTTAGAATCAAGTTTTTCGGTGTTATCTTCCTTCTTAATGGATCTGTATTACTAATTAATGGATTCAATCAGCACAACCACTGAATTCCTATTACTGCTAACCAAGGAATACAATAATAAGAATCAGGAATACCATAGAGACTTCTTCAAGAGCCCAGCTATAAGCCAAAATACAGGGCAATACAAGTCATGCAACCATTCTACTATTTTAGTGCTATATATAGATTTCTCCTCTGCTCTTCTTCCCTTTTTTGAATCTTCTATCAACTTCCAGAAGCTTACATAGGTTCCACTCTTCCCGAATTCATTCATCTTCTTTCTGGTGTAGACTTTCAACTGTCCTTTTCCAGGCCCATTCCTCCTTAGCTTCCTTGCTCCTTCTGAATCCATATCATTCTTTGTTTTTCTCATTACCCTCATGTCCAAATAAAGTCACACATAATTTATTCAACTGATTCTGAAAGGGTTTCCAGTGTTCCATATCATTTCTGCAAATGAGTGATATCTCAAGTTTCTAGCTCAGAAAGGCCAAAATAGCTGCAAGTTTGTGACTACTTTATTGAATTTTACTAGAATTGGCAGCTCAGCCGCCCAGATAGGTGCCAAACCACTTGTATCTACTAGAATATCACTTGAAAGGATATATATAAGAATGGACACTTTGTTTTACAAGCTCCAAGGTCTATACTAATTTTCTTCTATGAGATTTTCTCTGCATAATTAAGTGATTAGCATAGCTTTTTACTACAATGGTTGAAGTAAGACAATTGCTTACTCTCTCTGTCCCACAAAGATAGGCTTATGTTCCTTTTTTATGTGTCCCAAATTATAGGCCACTTTCCTGTTTGAATAGTAGTTTATTTACTAACTTGTTAATAGAACCCTATGTAATATACATTGAAAGTGTAAAATTTATAAGTTCGAAGAATAATTTAGGAACATGAGTTATTTAATTTTTAATGGAGCAATATGACTAGAGGGTATATTAAGAAAAGACTAAACAAACTCTATTACTTTAACTATATTAACTATATTTGGCTTATCTATGTGAAATTAGAAGTAAGCATATCTTTGTGGGACAGAGGGAGAATAACCTATGGATGTTATAATTTGCTTGTGTTGGCATAACGTGAGGCTAGTGATCGGCAGAAGACTATAGGGAGGACAAACACTTATAAAATGTGAATGTGATGCTGTTTTTTTGACGCATCGTGAAGGTCAAGATACATCCACATACAACACACAACGTGTTTGAGAAAATAATTCTGCAGAATTTTATATATCAAAACTTAAAATCTGAAAATACATAGAATATATGGGGCTATTTATAGAGTCTTAATCTCCTAAACTCAATAGGAATATAAAGCTAATAGTTAGGAAGTTTTGATAAACCTAAATACAGAAGAGAAACATAGATAAAATAGGAGTAAACGTAATCCTAGATAGAATAGGAAGAACCAAGTGGCTTGAGGACTGCTGGACTTCGAATTTAACCAAAAATGTAGGTGCCACTGCTGTCCAGAGAGTCTCACAGCCTGTGTGGGATTGGGTGCTATCTCACACCCCTCACGTGGGATACACTGTGTCAAAAATTACCTTTGCCCAAACTTGCTAGAAATTTGCTGTTTTTCCCTCTTCACACCAGCGTGCTTCCATGGTTGTTCGACTTGCTTCTTCACCCAAAAATGCCCTG
The DNA here is from genome assembly GCF_030052815.1 of Hevea brasiliensis. Classification (NCBI taxonomy): domain Eukaryota; kingdom Viridiplantae; phylum Streptophyta; class Magnoliopsida; order Malpighiales; family Euphorbiaceae; genus Hevea; species Hevea brasiliensis. Next base: position 29,466,894 of record NC_079504.1, on the reverse strand, counting down.
CATCATTTTTAATTTTATAATTTCTGGAAAGTTTTTTTTTTCATGTCCATGCATTTTTATAAACAACTAGAATAATGTAGGTTATCACCCCTAGTAAATAGGAAGATTTTATTTATCAAGTCTGGTAGTTAGGACCAAGGTTTCTTATAGGATGTTCACAGGCTGTCACTCGAGTATTTTTAAATATGGGCTTATGCTAGATTGTCAAATTAAATAATCTCATACACATTTCAATAGTTAAAGGTCAGAAATTCATATGTCAGCGTTTCACAGACTTCTTAATGATTTTTGATAGCTACAATTTGCATGCTCAAGTTTGGCAGTGTGAATTGGCCTGTTTTTGGATGCTATAAACTTCTATTACAACATTGTACTTACTTCCATCTCTACTAAACATGTATGGTCTGCTAATGAAAAATGAAATGTTTATTTCACAAAAATTTTGGTTCATGTTAGGACATGAGATGTTCAGTTGACTGATTCACTTTAATTTTATGCTTTTGTTTCTATTTTTTAAGATCAATTGATTTCCTTTATACTACACCTTACAATTGTTTTTTGTGATTTGTTCTCAGCACCTCCTCTGAAATTGATAGACTTACCTGGCCTAGATCAACGCATCATGGATGAATCTGTGGTAAGACCGTAAGAGTTGTTTAATGGTTCTGTGCCTTCATTTAATTTAAGGATTTGTATATGTGCATTTCATTGTCAGTGTAGACAATGCTAGTTCTTTATGTGCTAATGAAAAAACAGCATTTGGCTGATTTTATTTGCTTGATCATTTATTCTGTTTGACTTTTAATTCAGTATGGCACTTGAAACAGTATATGTTAATTTGTTTTGAAATGGCCTTTGCTTAGGTTAGTGACTATGTGGAGCACAATGATGCCATCTTGTTAGTTATCATTCCTGCTGCCCAAGCATCAGAAGTAGCTTCTTCTCGAGCTCTTAGGGTTGCCAAGGAATATGATGGAGAAGGTAAATGGCATATAGCCTTAGCCTTTTTTTTTTTATAAAAAGATATTTTGGCTGATTTAAATTGTTCTAAGATCTTTGTTGGGTCTAATTATGGTCAAGTTTGATTTATAAATTGATATTGGATGTGCCTCTTATTATGTGGCACATCTTCCCTTCATTCTTATGTCTCCCTGGTGTTTCTTTCTTTCTTTTCTCTTTTTCTTTTTCCCCTTTTTTCCTGCATAATTTTTATGCGAACTGAGCAGACATATTCTTACATTGGTGGCAGGTACTAGAACTGTTGGTGTAATTAGTAAAGTAGATCAAGCTGCTTCAGACCAGAAAGCTCTTGCAGCTGTTCAGGCTCTCCTGTTGAATCAGGGTCCTGCAAAAACTGCTGATATTCCCTGGGTTGCTTTGATTGGTCAGTCAGTTTCAATAGCTTCTGCACAGTCTGGATCTGAGAGCTCATTGGAAACTGCATGGAAAGCAGAGAGTGAAAGTCTTAAATCGATACTGGCTGGAGCCCCTCAAAGTAAGCTAGGCAGAATAGCTTTGGTGGATGTTCTGGCACATCAGATTCGCAAGCGTATGAAAATTCGGCTCCCGAACCTCCTTTCTGGGTAATTGTTTTCCATCTGCTGCATGACTTTTTGTGCCCATGATTGAAAGATAATGAGTCTTCAAATGCTGCTTCTGCTTCAAATGCACAAATGAGCTGGTCATTCGCATTTATTTTTTTTACTTGTATTGCATGTGATGCTTAACGCTTGAATAGTTGTGTTAATTGTAAATATATGTTCAATGAGGTAAACAAACAACTAATTGAATTGTTTATAAAGAATTCTCTTTTATGCTAGTTAACAAAGTTTACGTTTATCTTATTGGGAGCTAAGCTTAGAGAAATCTCAAATTAACTTAGGGTGCATTCAGCTACATTGCAGTGTTTTTGGTTTGATAAAAACAATAAACTATTTTCTATTTTTCAGTTTTTATTTTAGAAACCACTACTCAGCTTATCTATCCTCCGTTCTTATTTATTATTGTCTATCTATTGACAACAGTTCAACACTTAATTACTTTTGATTCACCTTTGATTCTCTTTCTCTTCATCTTTTAACAACAAGCTAAAGCCACTCAACTCAACTCAACTCAACTAAGCCTTTATCCCAAATAAAGCCACTCAAAAAGGAAAAAAAAAAAAAAAATCCAACTATTACCTAAAATCACTCTTATTAGTAATATCCTATTTCTGCATCATAGCCATCAACACTTTTATGAGTTTAGGGAGAAACCCATCAATTTCATGTTTCCCATGGTCATCTAGCTGTAGATTCATGATTTTTACATTACCCAGATCCATGGCAACAGAGCCAACTTTTATGCAATCAAAGGAAAAATAAAAGGAGTTCTAGATATGATGGATTAAGGTATCAGTGATGTAGAATAACCTAAAGAGAAGGAAGACAAAGGGGGAATTAACGAGAAACAATCAAATAGGGTGGAGATTGGTGAGAGAAAAAGGATTATAGAGTAGATGCTGTTCATATTTTTAAAGTAGCAGCAATAACATGGAAATCATCATTTTTGGTTTCCTGTTTATTGTTTTTCAATTTGAGAAATGTTGTAAGATAAGTGGTTAGAAAATAAACACAACTTGTCTTGCCAAACGTATTGTACGTTTTTTTTTTTTTTTTCCCTTAAAAGAAACAGAAGACACCAACGATAACTAAGACGCTCTTAGAAGTTTAAATTGAAAAACAAAAAGTACATTAAAGATTAAGGGACATGGCTAAAAAATGCAGTCTCAAAAGTTTGTTTGGTTTATCTTCTCTTTGATGAATGTGCTAGGGGGACTAAACAAAAATGAAACATTGCATGGTAATGTTAGTACCAACTGCCTGCCCTAAAAAGAAGGAAGTCATGCGATTAATTAGCGCATATAGCTATGTAGAATTAGCTACCTAGGCCAAATTGGAACCAAATAAAAGTTATGAAGAACTAGCAACCAAGACAAAATGGCTATTTTTTTTTTTTTTCGTGTTACAAAATGAGAACATTTGAAATTGCAACAGATAGAGCAAGTTTTAAGAAAAAAGACATGTAGTTCAACCAGAACAGATAAAGGGCTACTACAATATCTTATTTTTCTAGGATTCATTTATGAGTAGTTAAGGGTTATATAGGTCAATTTAGTAATATAAAATATCAAGAAGTCCTATTTTCAGTATTTTGTTTTGTACTGTAAATTTAACTTTTAATTTTTTATCGATTTAGGGCACGTTTGTTATTCAGTCTGTTATTGATTTTTGGTTTTCGTTGTTCACTTGTCAAATAAACTTATATAAAATAACATGTATTTATTTTTTTATATTTTAAAACAAAAAACAGGTTGTTGCAACATAGGAAAACTATAAAAGGTGGTTTTCTTGGAGAGAGAGAGAGAGAGAGAGAGAGAGAGAGAGAGAGAGAGAGAGGGAGAGGGAGAGAGATCTGATAACTTTTTATTTTATCTAGATTATGATTTGTGGCTTAACTAAGTTATAGTGGTTTTCAGTTTTTCCTGAAACTTTTGCATCTATGCAGGTTACAAGGGAAGTCTCAAATAGTTCAGGATGAATTAGTAAGGCTTGGGGAGCAGATGGTTGAAACTGCTGAGGGCACAAGAGCTATTGCATTGGAACTTTGCCGTGAATTTGAGGATAAATTTCTCCAACACATTACAACTGGTGAGGTGAGTGTGTTCATTTCTAATGCGTTCTCTGGTTTGTGCAGATCCAAAGTATTATATATGTTGGGTATATATGAATATATTTTTTCCTACCTTTTGATGTTAATCTATTGTTTTTGTCAAATGAAAGCTACATGCGTAGTTTTTTTTTAAATAGTGCCATTTTGATGTAAAAAATTGTAGAAGTTGGATCATTAGCATAGTGTCCTATCTTAAAATTTTTTCAGCTGCAACTACCCACCCGTGGCTTAAGTTGTTAGTACTTTAATTCAGGAAGCTTATCATGCACAGATGCTGTTATTATAAAGAAAGTTGTTCCTATTAAGATGCTTGGCACTTTTACTCAATGGTCATTGTTTCTTTTTTGGTCCTTGGCTATTCCCTATTTCTCTACAAAGCAAGTGGTCGTAGAATCCTTTGGTTTCTTGCTCTTATTTTTGTTAAGGCGGTTTATTTGTGGTAAAACACTGTCTGGTGGTGTGCTCATTTTTGTTTGGTGTTTTGCTTATATAATCAATACTGTTCATTATATTCTATTCTTGGAGTAGTTTAAACTGCTGAGTGGTGTACTAAATTAATTTCCTCTGATAAGCATGAGTGCTGCTGAGGTCCTGTTGAAGTTTAATGATCAAATGCTTAAGCTGCTCACTAATATTTTACTGCAGGGTGCTGGTTGGAAAGTTGTTGCTAGTTTTGAGGGAAATTTCCCTAATAGGATCAAGCAGCTTCCCTTGGACCGACATTTTGATATCAATAATGTCAAGAGGGTAATTCTGCTGCCTTTACCAGTTTTCTATCTTGTATTGCTTTCAGGAGTTATGTTCTGTAACTTTTTATTCTATACATGTTCTATTAGATTGTATTAGAGGCCGATGGTTATCAACCATATCTCATATCTCCAGAAAAGGGTTTGAGATCTTTAATAAAGGGGGTTCTCGAGCTTGCAAAAGAGCCATCGCGTCTTTGTGTTGATGAGGTATTTTTTTTTAATCCTTTCATTTTAAAACTCAAATTTTTTTTGTGGGGAATCATTTAGGGTTTAAACTTTTGATTTGTTTGCTAGTCCTTTATTGTCATGGGTCAATGGCATGTGATGGTCCTAAAAGAATGATTTGAGCGGTGGAATAATAAGCTCTTCTATTTTTCACCAGATCTTTAGTGCTCATAAAGTATTACCATGTTATTATTGATAGGGAGTTTTCTTAAAAATTTTTTTTTTCATTGCTTCATTTTATGGTATCTAACCTGGATTCGGCATAGGATTGTTTTCTTTATCTTGTGTGTGCGTGTAGTACAAGTGTTTCACCTCACTGAAGTGTAATTGCTGCCCCACTCTGATAAGTGCTATTAATGGAGTTCATGCCTTGCTGTAAACAGGTACACCGTGTCCTGGTAGAAATAGTTTCCGCTTCTGCAAATGCTACACCTGGACTAGGAAGATACCCTCCTTTCAAGAGAGAGGTATAGCATGATAACTTGCTTATTTCACATATTGTAGACTTGTGCAAGTATTTGCATAGTTTAAGTCCTCATTTTTCTTTTTTGTGATGTTAATCATTTACAATGTTCTAGCTACATTGCAACTTGCAATTATTTTCCATAGGCTAAGTCCTCATTTTTTTTTTTGTGATGTTAATTATATTAAATCTTTTAAAGGTTGTAGCTATTGCTACTACTGCTCTGGAGGGATTCAAGAATGAAGCAAAAAAGATGGTTGTTGCACTAGTGGATATGGAGCGGGCATTTGTGCCTCCCCAGCATTTCATCCGTTTGGTGCAAAGGAGGTATTTGAACTTGTTTGGCTAGTATATTAGTGATTCATTATAGTCTTCTTGTAAATGATCAAAATCTGTTGGCATTAGTGATACAAGGAAGCAAATGTATTTGTCATAGCATGTTCATGTTGTCTGTGACACTAAGGATTAAGGAAAATGCCGGAAAAGTAATGTTGTCATGTGCATTTTTTTAGACATTTAAATTGTCTTGGTGTTCTCTCTCTCTCTCTCTCTCTCTCTCTCTCTCTTTATATATATATATATATATATATATATATATATAATTTTTTGTGTGCTTGAGTAGGTTGTGTATTAGTGTGGTGTGTCTCTGAGGATCTCCAGAGTGTGTTGGTAAATTTTTTATACCTTGCTATTTCTGAATATTTAGAGTTTACTTGATATCTTTTCAATTTTATCTACTTAGGATGGAAAGACAGCGCCGAGAGGAGGAACTTAAGAACCGATCTTCTAAAAAAGGTCATGAAGCTGAGCAAGCAATACAGAATAGGGTAGGATTTTCATTTCTCTAATGTGTATGTGAAGAACATTTTCAGCATGAATACATAATTGCTGTTATGTTTTATTTCTGTTCTATTCACTGCTCAATTGTGTTTTACATTTTCTTTTTTTAGGCAACAAGTCCTCAAACAGGGGGAAATTTAAAGTCCATGAAAGAGAAATCCAATCAGGCAGAAAAAGAAGTGCAGGAGGCTTCTGGATTAAAGACTGCAGGTCCTGAAGGAGAAATAACTGCAGGTTTGATGGGTTACTTGTAGTCTCTTTCCAAACAATTTTTATGCTTTTGCTTTGTCTCTGTCATAGTTCAATATATTTTGCTGTTCAAGCATTGATGACTTTTGAATTGGATGCCATTTCTATTTCCTTTTGAAACTTCCAGGACCTTCTAGGTCCAGGAGATTTGGAACTGCTTCACTTGTATGATGCATCTTTGAAGTTGAATAATAGGGAACATTCAGTGAATTGTTTGTAAGATTAGTTCCAATATGGAGAGTCCATCACCTTAGCTTTGAGGAACTTAATTTCTCCTCCACCTTTGCAATTAGTTTCCATGTTACAGAATTATTAAGGCCATGAGCAGGCTTTAAGTTGGGATAAACATATTGCATAGGGGCAGATGAGTTTTCTGATCTAAGATTCCTTTTTGGCCATCAAAACTCTCGAGGGCTAAAAAGTTGGCTTGCTGCTATTCTTATGTGATTGACATGTAAAGAAATTGACTTGCAAAAAGAACTAACAAAGTTAGCAGACTGAATTTACCAATCTGGAGATAAGTTGTGGAAAGGAAATCTGAATGATTTTATCTTCATGTGGAAAAAAGTTTCTGATGAATAATCCATGGACAATACAATGAATGTTTACTGAATTTGGGGTATGTTACTAAAACCCAAGAGCCTTTGAACCAACCTTGTACTTTCCATTGTGTGTATGAACAATTTCTTGATGAAGGAGTTTGTAGTTCTTCTTACAACTTCTTTCCCACCTTATATGTGATAGTTCCCAACTTCCTATCATCTGCAGGTTTTTTGTCAAAGAAAAGTGTAAAAAAAGATGGATGGAGCAAGCGATGGTTTGTTTTGAATGAGAAGACTGGGAAGGTTTATAACACTTTGCTCTAATATACTCCTTTATCACCATGCTTATTGTCAATATCTGTGCCCTTATACTGTGCATTTTCTTATTATTTTGTATAATGGTTGTAAGCAGGAATAGTTTCATTTGGTGTTTGAGCAGTGGTTAAGAAGATTTTGCTTAGATTTATTTTGCACCTAACAGCTAAAAAAATTTATAACTTTGACGTGTTTTGGCAATTTTATTATCCTAACCTTTTAATTTTTGCAAGTTTGTCTAATTGATTAAAATTAATCAAAATTGGAATAAAAAATTTTATCAAAAATTTTAATGGAGAATAATTTGATTATAGCATGTCGTGGAATGACTTGCAGCTAATTTTCACTAATTTTTTTATTCAAATTGGTGATAAAATATGAAGTTTTATTTTAATTTTGACTAGTTGGATAAAATTGCAACTAAGTTTTGAAATCATGACGAAATTGCCGAAAATTAAAAGACTTGGACAAATTGCAAAAACACTCAAAAGTTTGGTTTTTTTTTTTAGCCATGAAGCATTGATTTTATGATGCATATATATGTATTCTTATAGCTCTTTAACGTTGGGATGCTTTTAGATGATTTACAATTATATTGAAGTTGCAGAATAGTGTTTCTTAACTTTGTATTTTCATTATTTTGTCTTTACTACATAACAAGGTTTTGGAAGCAAGTCTGTTTTTTCAGCCTTTTATGCATATTTACAGCGAATAAAAGCAATGTAGGATTTGAAAATCCAGTGATGCAATTAATCTTATCATATACACGATCGTTTGATTTCAACCTTAATTTTAATGGATTCCATAATATATGATATCTTATCATATGCATGATTGCATGATTTCAACCTTAATGGATTCCATAATATATGATTTTCAAACTGGCTTATTTCTTTTTTCACAGCTTGGTTACACAACAAAGCAAGAGGAGAGACATTTTCGTGGTGTGATCACATTGGAGGTTTGGGAACCATCACTTCTTCTTCTTCTTCTTTTTTTTTTTTTTAGATTACTCTCAATTTTGCAGTTGGATATTCGGGAATCTTCCCAATATCTTTAGATTTTATAAAGTTGGCACTGTATAGGATGCATAAGAAGTTCAGCAGGTTAGAAATTGTGACTATACTGGAGGGAAGACCGTACACCCCCCCCACACCCTAAATTAAATTTTGTTCTGTTTTGAAGTATTGCTATATAGGAGCTTTCTAAAATTATGGATTTTTTAGGATTAAGGTTAGAGGTAATATGTGAGGATGCAAATGAATTTAATTTTAGCAAACTCTGGCTTAGCTCATTTGTGGAAGAAACCTTAAATTTAAGTGTAGCCTCAACTCATTTATTGAATGAGTCAAGATAAGTCCTAGGACTGCTGTGCATCCTTTCTTCAGTTATGATCTTTATAGTATTGTGCACTCCACCCAAATATCACACGTTCGTGCATTAAATCATATTACAATTGGAAGCTACTGTGTAACCATGTGAAAGTTAATTGCATTTATATCTGAACCATGTGAAAGTTAATTGCATTTATATCTGAAATATACAAATCCTTTCCCTTTGAGGAAAGAAAAGGAAATTAACTCCAAAGTTAACTTGCAATATTCCTTTATATCAATTGCAATCTGGTTGGTCTTGAAGTGCAACTTTCCGTGGAGAACATCTCCCATCTTTTTCCCCCATTCTAAGAACAGACACCATTTTCTCAATGTAGGAGACATATAGCATAAGACGTTTCATATTGTAAGCCACATTGCAGAAAAATGGCTGTCTTTCATGATGCATGCAACTTTTTGTTAAGTCTTGTTTTTCTTTAAGGGATAATAATCCCTTGTTGAATGCCTTTAATTTGAATCAAATTTTGTTTGCGTTATCAGCATAAATGCAAAATCTTTATTTTGGCTAAAGCCTAGATTTCATTGGTTCTAGAAAAGTGGTGATATGGCATCGTGTTCAATTTTCCACTTCTCTTCTACAGATTAGAGTTTTGAAGATCACCTCTTGTATTGATGTCTTGGAGAGTATTTTGTTTTTCTTCTGCAATTAGTGCTGAAACAAATTTTCAGAAAATTTGATAATTAGTTAATGGCTGTGTGAAATTGTTTTCTATACCTTGTAGGGAGAATCTCTGTTATGTAGCTTTTCTCCTCCTATTTGTAAATAAATTTTCCTTTATTGGGTATTGGTCACCTAATATATGGGGTCAAAGCATTGCAATTTTTCAAATGTGGGAAAGTGCAAATCTCTTCTCTCTTTTTCAATAACAGCTAGATGCTGGAATTGGATTCAAACCCTGAGGTTCTTGCTGAAATTTTACTATTTTAGACATTGTGAACCCCAGATTTCAGTTGGTTACTCTAGAATTCTATGATATATGGATTTAAGGATACTTCTCTAAAGAATTATGATTTTGATATAACGTTTACCATACCTTAAGATGTATATCAAGACTTTGTAGCCAGGTTGAATCTTTGGCTTCCATCTAGTGAGATGAGATATTAAGAGCCTATTTGGCATTGTTGTTGGAACTGCTGATTAGAAAATCATTTTTTTACATATACTAATTAGAGAGTATTAAAACATAATTTAAAATTAAATTTGATAAATTTTAGTCATAAGAATACTAAAATAATAAAATAGCTATCAGCAGCATCTAAAATAGTATTTTTATTCAAAAAAGCAGTTTTGAATCTCCAAACGCAATGCCAAACGGGCACAAAGAATATTATTAACCTGGTTTCACCTAGGATCCTTTATCTTGGGGGAAGGGAATGCTAGTGCTGAGAGCTGTTCGTTTTTGTTGTATTTGTGATCTCTGGTGCACCTTTTTCCCTCAATAGAACATTGTCTCCAGCACCTGCTAAAAGTTATTTGTTCATGTAAAACTAACTTAACCTCTGATTTGTTGCTTGCATTATAATAGTGACCAAGAATACTGTGTCCCTCCTATGATGGCTTCTCCATATTTTTGTGTGCAGCATGCTAGTGAAAAATTTTTAATCATTTAATATGGCATTGCACGTCAATAATTTTTTCATCCCATGGACAGGAATGCAATATTGAAGAGGTTCAAGATGAGGAAGAACCTCCCTCAAAGAGTTCAAAGGATAAAAAGGCCAATGGACCAGATTCTAAAGCACCCAGCCTTGTGTTCAAAATAACTAGCAAAGTCCCCTATAAAACTGTTTTGAAAGGTAGTAGACTTCTTCTTGGTCATCAAACTTCACTTGGGCGGATTTTTCCTTGGATGCTCTTTTAAGGCACCAACTCTTTTGACTGAACTCCTTTTCTCTTGCAGCCCACAGTGCTGTTGTTTTAAAGGCTGAGACTATGGCTGACAAGATTGAATGGATAAACAAGATATCAAAAATTGCACAACCTTCTAAAGGACAAATTAGAAATGCCTCTCCTGAAGGTGGTTCTACATTGCGGCAGAGTCTTTCTGATGGTTCTCTAGTATGTTACTGACTTCACTGGCTGCTTCATTTTATCTTTTAAGAATTATTTTTTTGGTAGTTTGGCTACGATTATTCCTTCGATTCAGTTTCATGGTGCTTACAATAATGACTTGCTGTACTTTGTGGTTTGATGTGCTTGTTCACTTTTCATTAGTTGGTATTCCTGTAAATGGCAACTGTCACTGACCTTTTTTTTTTTATCACCTGCTAATGTTTATCTTCTGAACTAAATTTTGGGCATTTGTGGTTTGTGCAGGATACAATGGCTCGAAGGCCTGCAGACCCTGAAGAAGAGCTTCGATGGATGTCTCAAGAAGTGCGTGGTTATGTTGAAGCAGTCTTGAATAGTTTGGCGGCTAACGTTCCCAAAGTAAGCTCGCTTCTTAAATTTGTCTTTCTTGCCATTGTAGTTGGGCTCATATGGAAGCCTCTGTTAACACATTAAAATTGGCAATGCAGGCAGTTGTTCTTTGCCAAGTTGAGAAGGCCAAGGAAGATATGCTCACTCAGTTATATAGCTCTATCAGGTTTGATGCATTATGTTTTGCTGCTACTGATTTTTGCATTACTAGGAGTTTGTTACATGGCTTTTTGTTGGCTTCGTTCATGGTCTCCTTGTTGGCACTTGGCTTCATGTGAATTTTTCTATAAAATGTTGTGGTTTTCATAGGTGTCTTGTGCATATTCTGTGTAACAATTAGATATGATGTTCAGATATCATACTTATTCAAACTTCTTGTATTTGATTATGGCTAGTGCTCAAAGCACAGTGAGGATTGAAGAGCTGCTTCAAGAGGATCAGAATGTAAAGCGGAGGAGAGAGCGCTACCAAAAACAGTCCTCGCTCCTTTCTAAGTTGACACGCCAACTCAGCATTCATGACAACCGGGCAGCTGCTACTTCCAATTGGTCTAATGGTAGTGCAGGTATGTTGTTGACAAACAGTCTGTCATATCTGAAGTTTGAAAAGCTCACATTATGTGTAAAGGATGAATGCTTACTGTTGATGAATTTTTTTATCTAATCCATCAAGTTTAAAACTTCAAATTAAATGAGTGCAATCTTTTAACTTATTATAGAATATCTATAACTTCTTTTTCAGTGTTTAGAATCATGGGCCTGGGAGTATAGATCAATAAATAGGCAGGTCTCAAGTCTCATTGTTGAATTGAGCTTGAAATTGGGTTCCTCATCATCAAAATGGCCTAAGCCATTTTGGTTTGGTTGGCTCACATTTATACGTCCTTTGATTTCTTCTTTCTTTGCCGATGTGGGACTTTGTCCCTTAAGCCATTCCAATACTCCTCAAGTGTAACTGGGTTCAGCTCAGGCTTCACAGGCTTAGTTGTCACTTGGCATTGCATGGGATAGCTCCTTTAACTTTGGTTTGGTTCCTCTTGGCTCTGTCCTTAGGATCTAGCTCCTCTTTAACTAGCCCAGTGGGTCCACCAGAGTCTGGCTTATTTTTGGCTCGGCTCACGGGTCTGACTCCTTCAAACTTAGCTCACCATGCTTTCGGGTCTTGGATCTATAGCCGCTGGGTCTCACAGCTTTGATACTATGTTGAGAATCATGGGCTGAGGAGTGTAGATCAATAAATTGGCATGTCTACATGCTAAACTGGGCTCCCCATCACCAAAATTGTCTATGCCATTTTGATTTGTTTGCTCCACGTTTATATGCTGTTTGATTTCTTCTTTTTCTGCCCATCCCAACTTTGACTTTTACTGCTTGCTTTTGTTTTAAATTGTTGCTTGGCATTGATCCAAATTGCTGCCGATGTTTGCTGATAGATCATGTGTGCGTGTGTTTCTGGCTGTAGATTTTTCATTTTGGAAATAAAAGGTATATAGAATGGAAGTTTTATGGTTTTGAATTTTGAAAATAGCTATTGCTGTTTGTCTTCAGTGTGATCTGATCTGGATCTACTTGTTGATCATTTTTCAATCATGACAATTACGATGGGAATAGTGCATATTATGAAATAGAATTTGGTAGAATTATATTTATGGTCAGTTTTTGGATACCATTTTGAAAATGATGTCCTATAAATTCTCTGGAATATCTAATTGCAGAAAGCAGCCCCAAGACAAATGGTCCATCTGGCGATGACTGGAGATCCGCATTTGATGCAGCTGCCAATGGTTCTGTGGATTATGGTCCATCTAGATCTTCAACCAGATCTTCATCTAATGGTCGCAGTCGGCATTACAATGACTCGGCCCAGAATGGTGACATAAGCACTGGTTCAAACTCGAGCAGCCGTCGTACTCCTAATCGGTTGCCACCTGCACCTCCACAGTCTGGATCTTCAGGTTACAGATATTAACAGATGGTCAACTGATTGTGATTGACAATTCATATATTCACCGCATTTTTGGTGGGTGAGATTCAGTTCATGATCATTCCAAAATTCTATTATAGAAAATCTTTAGGAAAGGAGAGGGTGTTTGTGTACATAATACTATAGTTCCTCTATGGCAGTTATTTTTGCGGGTTGCTCTAGTTAGAACCTACAACACAATGGATTCAAGGTGTTCTTGAAATCCATTTCTTATATTTTATACTAGCCTCAAACCCTAGCGATGCAGTGGGAAATCTATATTTTTTTTATAATTTTTCTATTATACTATTTAATGCAATAATATTTTAAGTAATTACTTGAAAAATAAAGATATTCAGGTTGAATCAAGCGGGCTTTGAGAAATCTTAATTTCAGCTCAACTTAATCTCAAACTGCACGTGAGAAGTGAAATGTGGTGTTTATGGGATTCACAAGATTCATCTATAACGCATCAATTAAAGGCCAAGGAGTTGAACGAGCTCTTTTTTTCTGAAATAATAACCATTTTTATTAAATCCAGGAAAAGGTTAGTATAGAAGATCTAAACTAAAACACATCATATACAAGTAACAGAAATTAAGGAGTTTAGAGGCTCTTCTCAGATCTTAAGATTAGCATGAAATGGAGCCATCCAATAAGAGTATGAGTGTCTCTATTAGTTTGTCTCCTAACCCATTTAAGAGACACATTATGAATTTGTCTCAAAAGAATTTAACAATCTTCAATAACCTGACCAAATTCTATGAGATTATTCTTATTACAATTTAAAGCAAGAAAAACTTCCTTAGCATCAGTCTCTGCATCAACATTATGACAACAACGGGATATCAACTAAGAAAAAAATTCATGCAGCCTGATTGCTTCTGCTTCTCTAGGCCTACAAAACCAAAGAAGAAACTTGAATAACTTGCAACAAAAGATCCATTTTCATTCCTTAAAACTGCCCTGTAAGGTATTTTACATTCTTGCTCGACTATAGCAACATCAATGTTGCATTTAACTCTACCCAAACTCGACTTCTTCCAACGTAGCACCCCCTCTTCATCATTGCCACGAAAAGATAGCGAAACTGGCACATCACGCACTGCCTGCCTTCCCTCCAAAAAATTATGAGCCGAAGATACAATACAATCTCCTCAGGCGATCAATTCTTACCATTCCACAATAAAGCATTTCTATTATTTCATAGATTCCACAGGACAGAACTTACAGATGTCACTGTAACATCAGCATAATAATAAAAAACATTAGAAAAAAATTCTGTGAAGTTGGAGAAAAAATGATCAAAAAGAATATTGAAAATGTTCCAACAAGCACGAGCTTTAGAACAATTGACAAGCACATGCAGAATATCCTCAGACTCCCCACCAATTAAACATCCACTCAACACATCAATGCCTTTTGAAGACAAAAGCTGTTTAGTAGGAAGAATTTCCTTCACAGCCTGCCAAAAATAATTTTTGACCTTTGGCGGAACATCTAATTTCCAAAGCACTTTCCAACGACCAACAAAATCATTAGAAGCAAGTATCATATCAGTAGAGTAGGACACATGATATCCTGTCTTGACTAAATAAATGCCATCTTTAGAAAAATGCTACATACATTTGTCAATAGAACCTCTAATACTCAAAGGAATATTAATAATTTTGTTCACATCCGAAGGTAATAAAAAAGCATGTAATTTAGTGACATCCCAACAATGGCTAGTAATGTCAGTGAACTCATGAACACGAAGATCTTCCATACAGGAAACCCCAGGAGATTCCACTAAAAAAATTAGCATTATCTAGAATCCATAGATCATCCCAAACCCTTATACTCCTACCATTCCCAACCCTCCACTGTACTCCCTTTCGAAGCAACTCTTGAGCAAGCAAAACACCCTTCCATATATAAGTGGGATTATAACCCTCTTTAGCATCTAAAAAATTAACTCTAATAAAATATTTAGCTTTGTAAACCCTACTAAGAAGAGTGTTAGGATTTTAAAGAATTCTCCACCCTTGCTGACTAAGTATAGCTAGATTGAAACTATGGAGGTTTCTAAAACCCATTCTGCCATCCACCTTACGAACACACAGCCTGTCCCAGGATAACCAATGGATATTATGCTGCCCATTCTATTTCGAACCCCATTAAAAGGAATTCAACATACGCTGCAGCTCCTCGCAAAGGGACATAAGAATGTGAAATGCACGCATGCAATATGCAGGAACTGCTTAGGCCACCTCCTTTAATAACATTTCCTTTCCTGCTCGAGAAAGCATTTTCCCCTTTTACCCCTGCAAACGCTTCCATAACCTGTCTCGCAGGAAACCAAAAACTTGTCTCTTACTTTTACCAACCAAAGAAGGTAAACCCAAATATCTCCCATGACCAAGAGGGTTAGACATAGTCAGAATACTGCACACCTCCTCCTGCTGATCCTGAGAAACATTTGAACTAAAAAATACACCTGACTTTTGGAAATTTATAGCCTGACCCGAGGCTTTCTCATGATAGAGTAAAATTTGTTTCAAGGTAGAGGACTCCTTAATATTAGCTCGAACAAAAAAGAAGCTATAGTATGCAAATAACAAATGAGATATGGCTGCATCTACAAATCATACTACCATGAATATCACCCCTAGCCTCTGCTTTTTAAAACAAACCCGTCAAGCCTTCTGCACATAGAATAAAAAGATATGGGGAGAGAGGATCCCCTTGTCTCAACCTGTAATGTCCCGAGAATTTCGAGCTCTGAATAGTACCATTTTCGATTTGTGAATAGTATTATTCAAAATCAAATTGAGGACTAAAAATCAGATGAAAATTAATTGAGATAAGCAGAATAAAAACCAAAGTGACCATCGGGTTATGAACTTAATAGGTATTATTGAAAAAGATGGACTATAACCCGACGAAGAGCATTTTGGTCAATTCACTTGAAGAGTTGACTTTTGATCGAAATGTAATTAAGTAAGATTGATGTATCATAATGGAATTTAATTAACTAAGAGGAGTATGGAAATTTAATGGGGACATAGATGAAATTTTTGGAATTGTAATAATTATAATTAGAATTATAATTATTTAGATATTTATGTAAATATGACAAAATTATTTAATTAAGGTTAAACACCACATCATCTATCCGATCATCATCTTGTCTTCATCATCATCTTCTTCTTCTTCTTTTCATCCTTGTCGTCCCACTCTCTCTCTCATCTCCTCCATTGAAGCTTCATTTCTAAGCTCTAAACCCATAAATTCCTCCATAATTTTCATAGGAAATCAAAAGAAAACCTATTGTCAAGCCTTGATTTGAAAAAAAATAAGTAAGGATTCTAAGGAAATTGGAAGATTAGTGAAGAAAGAGTATTGGCCAATTGAGGTAAGTCATGATTTAAGCTTAGTTAATTATGAATTTATGGAATTCAAGTTTGATTGGGGAGATTATTACGAAAATTGATTGAAATTATGGATGTTATTGAAGGAAGGAACTTCGGTTTGGGGAGACCAAGAAGGAGAATCAAAGTTTTGGTGGATTAAAGGTTGATTGAAGTTGATTAAGATTTATAATCAAGGTTAGTGCTAAGAAATTTCATAAATTTTAAAGTTATTGCTAGTTAAGTTAGGATTTTATACAATTAGGTTTTCATTGTATGAAGCTTATTTAATGTTATTATGCTTGTATTATAACTATTTAATGTGTATTTATTGAGAAACATTAATGATAGGGTAACTATTTAATGTGTATTTATTGAGAAACATTAATGATAGGGTGAAGAGATTAAATGAATTGACAAGTGTGCAGTAAGTATGAATTTGGACAGCTTGAGTCTAGTGGGATTAAATGCTCATAACTTGAGTTACATAATTCCAATTGATGTAAAATCAATGGCCAATTAAAGATAAGACAATATTCTAAAACTTTTATGAAGACAAGTTACTCAAATTTTGTGCGTAAATACCTTGAAAAATTGCTTGAAATTGAGTTATAAAACTTGAAACCTAGGAGAAGGACACCCTAAACAGTTCAGATTAAATGAGTATAACTCACTATAGAAAACTCCAAATGAGGTGATTCTTGATTTGCTAAAAAGATAAGATATAAACGAACAACTTTCTTGAAGAACAAAATGACAAATTCTGTTTGCAACTGATTCAAATCCAAACACCAAAAACTGCCTAGAACTTGTCTTGCGATTAGTAAAGTAGTGCATCTAAACCTGTCCTATTTACTTGGACATAATTCATTGTATATAATTCCAATGAGGTAAATTTTACCTTGTTGGCAAGCCAAGACACAGAGAAACAACTTTCATGAAGAACCCTTAACCTGAAATTGACAACAAGATACTTGAATTATGGCTGGAATCCGGCAATGCAAAAATTGAAATCCTAAAAAATGATCAAATGAACAGTGCACACTAAATTGAGTATAACTTACTTTAAAAACCTCCAAATTGAGTAATTCTTGAACCTGTGTAATTCTGAGACACAGGGGAACAATTCATATGAAGACTATAATGCTAAATTATGATTGTAACCTATCCAAATTTGCTTGACAAAGTAAGTCCAGAAATCTACCTGGATTCTAGAAGTGACCTGAAAATTGGAAATTAGTCGCCTGAATAGTTTTGGCAAAATAGCCATAACTCAAGCTACACAAATGCAAATTGAACAATTTTAAAGCCAAAATAAATGTAAGACATAAATATTCAATTCTCATGAAGAAGGTATGGCCTAATTCATGCTGTACCCTAGCCAAATTTATTAAAGAAGTTGAGGTACCAAACTTGAAAATTATGAAATATAAGCATAATTATTTAAAATGTGAATTGTGATGAATGCCAATGGCATGTTAAACATGAATGGCATGTGAAATTGTGTTTGGGACCTATGTTCCCATGATGAAAATATGATAATGAAATGATGAAATAATGAGAACATTGAATTGCTAATGATAATAAATTAGCCCGAGTATGCCTAGACAATAGTGTAAGGGTTTGATAAATTGGCATGCCAAGAAGGGATGAGATTAACAGTACTGCCCACGGCTTCTATGCCCAAATACTATTGGCAGGCACTGAGTGTCCGATATGGTTATCCCTTATTCATAATTGCTTTGAATAATCATTGGCAGGCACCGAGTGTCCGATATGATTATTCCCATAGCTTTTATGCCCAATTATATTACATACCTGATAGGCACCAATGTGTTCGACAGTATGATGGCCTGAGGCACCAAGTGTCCAGCTCCAGTAAAACCAGCGTATCCAGTCCAAACAATTCTGTTAAAAGTTACTTTGGACACCGAAATAAATTAAGAAAGTTGAATATCGAAATAAAGAAAGGGAAAGATCCTATGAAAATAAATAGTTCCAAAGATCGTGAAAATATGGAAATATGAGAAAATGAGAGAAAATTATTATGAAAGATATCCAAATAGTTACATAGTTAAACAAATGAAATGACTACAAAATTTTAATGTTATAAATTCTATATTCTTTTAAATAGTTTATGAATATTTAAATGTGCATTTTCCTTATTTCATACAAGCATAAAGATTAGTTTGTTTGTACATTGTGCTTTTATTATGTAGTGCACCACTAAGTAGAAATGCTTGGCACGATAGTTTCTCCTTGCGTAAGTCCAGGCGATAGGACCCAATAGACTTGGGACAGAGATTTTGGACTGATCTGCAGTAGTGGTTATTATCACCTTTGCATATTTCTGGTAGAGATCATTAGCCTACAGTAGTGCATGATCATGTATATTATAATTAAATACAAAGTTTGTAATTAAATTTTGAAATGTATGATAAATGTGCACATTTTGTTAATGAATGCAATGAAGGAAAATTTATGCATAGAAATGGATGTGATTAGAAAAGGAAATATAAATTGTGATGTTGAAATTGTTATACATTTGAGACTTTT
This sequence comes from Hevea brasiliensis, assembly GCF_030052815.1. Taxonomy (NCBI): domain Eukaryota; kingdom Viridiplantae; phylum Streptophyta; class Magnoliopsida; order Malpighiales; family Euphorbiaceae; genus Hevea; species Hevea brasiliensis. Next base: position 29,448,074 of record NC_079504.1, on the reverse strand, counting down.
CAATATGGATTATTTTAATAGGACAATTCTTTAACAGATAGAACATTAAAAATACGAGGAAACTCTCGCAGTTTCCATTTAAAATTTTTTTGATTAAGTTATGATGGAATTAAATTGATCATCCATTGAATAAGATAAGATTAGGTGCTTTGACACAGAATGTGGCATTCTTTTGCTCGGCTACACTGTAGATCGAGTAAGGGGGTGTTATACAACCCTTTCTTAGAAAGATAGGACCAATATCATTACCATTCAACACGACCGAATACTTCACATAAGTCACACCCAGCATAATTAACCTTAACCACTTAACATCAAAACCCAACTTCAATAACACATAACCAAGATAGTTCCAATCAACTCTAGCATAAGTTTTACTAATATCAATCTTTAGTGCCACCTCACCCTTTTGACCCCTCATCTTCCTTTTAATATGATGCACAATATCAAAAACAACTATAAAATTATATGTTATTGATCTCCCAGGCACAAAAAGCAAACTGAGCAGGAGAGATAAGAGCAGGAAGAAGAACTTTCAATCTATTGGCCAACACCTTAGCGATAATTTTATTCAAAATGTTACATAAAGAAATTGGTCTCAAATCCTTAAGGGTGGTTGGGGACTCCCATTTAGGAATTAGGACAATGATATTATCATTTAAATGCATAAGGAACTCACCTCTATTCAACCAATTGATACAACTATTAGTCACATCACACCAATAAGATGCCAAAACTTTTGAAAGAATGCTAAGTTTATACCATCAGGCCCTGTAGACTTATCGGATGCATCTGAAACACTGCCCTACAAAACTCATCTGGATGAGAAGGGGCTAACAATCACACATATCCTCTTTAGAGACTTTTTGATCAATACAATTTAAAATAGGACCATAGTCACCATCAGACCTAACAAATATATTAGAAAATAATTAACAACCAAGTTACTCAACCCTGTCGGTCTAGAAACCCAACTGCCTGCCCCATCTTGAAGCACCTCCACTCTATTAGCTCTCTTTCTAAATTAAGTTTGAGTATGGAAAAGATGAGTATTAGAATCACCATGTTGTAGCCAAAATGTTTTAGCCCGCTGTTTCCAAAATAACTCTTCTTCCAATAACAAATTATTCAACTCAATTTTCAACTCTAAAACCTTAGCGATAGAAGAAACATCAATATCCCTCCGATCCACTAGTAATAGGTCATTTAACAAATTAATTCTATTTTTAAAATTTCAAACCAGACCCTACCCCAATTTTTCAGAGCTAACCCACATAGGTTAATATGCTTAATAATAGATTCACCATTTGACTCCTGCTAGCTACGCTCCACAACCAACCCAATATCAGGATGCACTAGCCAAGCATTCTCAAATCTAAACCTTTCAACACTACCAAAACTAGACTTACCTCCTTACCCCAACTTAAGAGGCGAGTGATCTGACACAGAGGCAACTAAATTAGACAACTTATTCTCAAGAAAAAAAAATTACCCACTCATGAGAAACCAACTAGCTATCCAACATTTCCTAGAGAAATCTATTTGTACCCCTACCCCTTTCCCAGGTATCCTAAAATCCATGCAAAGATAAATCAACAAGACTACGCTTCTTAATCGAATTTCTAAACCCTTCCATAAGAGTAACAGGATGATCAGAACCCTCAAACTTATCTTCTAAACACATTAAATCATTAAAATCCCCAATACAAGCCCAAGGAAGATTAGACATACCTAAGAGGTGCTCGAGTAATGCCCAAGAGTGTCTCCTGCGAGCCTGTTCTAGAAAGTCATAGATACTTGTTAATGGCCAAGAAACACCAATGGGGTTGATAATATGCATGCTAATAAAATTTTGAGAAAAGCTTGTAATAAAAAGCTTGTAATAATAACCGAATAGTCTTTTTACCAAAGCACTGTAAGACTACCACTTCTACCCAGTTTGTCCACTGAAAAACAATTATCAAAACCCAACTTAACTTGAACCTCCTCAATTTTGTTTGAATGAACTAACGTCTTAATTAAAAAAACAATATGTGGCTTATTAACTTGAACTAGCTCTTTAAAAGCTAAGACTGCCTGAGAGTTGCCAAGCCCTTGGCAGTTCCAACTTAAGAAAATTATTGTTCATGATAGGTTTGGTGTTTAGGTCTCATTGTTGGTAAATGTTTTGGAGAAAAATTTTGAGAAGAAGTGGATTCTCCATTCACCTCCACTCTCTCTTGTGGCTCGCGAGATTGACTAATATGCTATCGTTTCTTGCCCTCCTCAATTTCCAAAACTTGTTCTTTGCTTTCAGAACCCATAAGCGCAGCCTCTAGCCCCACAAACGTTGTTTCGTGAGTTAAATGAGCTCTTTTAAATTTGGATGAATAATATGTTCTAAATTTATAAAGAATAAAGGGGAATGATATTAATAATGATTATGTGAAATGTAATACGATAATAAAATTATGATTATTTTTAATTCTTTTAAGAATGAATGGTCAAGTTTTAAATTAATTTCAAGTTAAATATAACATATAGTTATAAAATAAAAAAAAAATCTTTATGCATATAGAAAATCAAACTTTCTATTAATATATGTAAGGAAAAGTGATTAAAAAATATATAAAATCTTTTTTTACATAATCACATTTGGGTATAAAAATAATTAAAAAAAACCTTTTATTGATTAGGCTATAAATTAATTAAGCAACTTCTTATTAATATGGGTGAAAATTAATTTATTAATTAAAAAATTAAGAATTAAGTGGGAAATTTTTTGTGAAAATTTATTGATTAAAAAAAGAAATCAATTCAAAAATAATTATGTAATTTTCTATTAATTATTAATGAATTTATTATTATTTTGATATTTTTATAGAATGCTATATTATAATATTAAACAAAAACATTATCCCTTTTTATATATAGATAGATTTGTTGAACTTTTTGCATGCAATTAACGACAGATATGTGTTGATATTAATATTATCATAAGGAACCTTTATTTATGTATATTAATATTATTTTAAATAAATTTATTTTAATTATTTTTATCATTTCATGTTACCAATCTCATATTATTAAGGTATAATTTTAGTAAAAGTTTAATAAAATTTTAATTTTTTAAAGTCAAATTTTAAGGGTAAATTTTATTTAAATGGCCTATTTTCCTGTTATTCATGTGAAATGATATTATAATTTTCATGTAATTCTTATCAAATTATATTAAAATGGATCTTATCTTGCGAAACTTATCATCATAGCCCACGGAATTTTTATTTTATTTTTATTTATTTTTCATCTTTGCGAGACTCTGCACTTGGTATGGTCACTCACAGAGTTTTTATTTTTATTTTTTTTTATTTATTTTTCCTTCTATTATTTCTATATATTTACTTAGGGTGACTATATATACATATATAAAGTGATGATTTTATTTTCTAATTCATAATTTTTTTTAATAAAAAATTATATTTAATATAATAAGTTAATTTTTTTATTTTTTCAATTAAAGTTAAATTTTTATATAAAAAATTATAAAAATATACAACATGGTGATTTTTTAAATCACTATTATTAAGTTAGATAACACAATTTTGTAAGTATTTTTTGTAAGTCTTAGGTTTCATTTATTTCACCAAAATTTTTTTTAAAACATATTTTTTATATTTTTTAATATTTAAAATATTTTAAAAAATAAATTAATAAAAAATATTTTTAAGTGAAAATTAACATATTTTAAAAACAAATAATTTGCTCTTTATTATTTTTTAAATTTTAATAATTTTATTAAAATATAAAAATATTTATACAGCATCAATATATATTATTAGTTTAATATTATAATAAAATAATAAAAAATATTTTTTATATAAAAATTATTTTTTAGATATATATATATATATATATATATTAATTAATTAGATTTCATCAGAGATTAATAAATAAATAATTTTAAAATTTAATTATTAATTGTTATTAATTAATAAATTCATTGGAATATAATAACAATTACAGTCCCCTATTACGCACATAGGGCATTGCGTTTGCTTGTGTGATGCCTTTGTGAAGTCCTATCTCTCAACATAAATACAACACCAATCCTTTTCTCTCGAACCATACTTTTCTCTTTCGTGAACCTTCCTTTGCGAGAAGCCAAACGAGTACTTCCTTAGCTCACTCATTTCACTCTCATAAAGCACATCTTCTTCTTTCTTATTTGATTCGAGGAAACACAGAAGAATTTTGATTTGTTTCGTAAGAAAAAGGAAGGGAAAAGATGTTTAAGAAGGCAGTAGAGGCAAAATCGCATCAGAGACTATCCGGAGCTGACAGAAAGAAGCTTAAACGAACCGTTAAAGATAGATTTCCTCGCGCTTCTGACGCCGATATGGATAATTTACTCCCTCCCAAAGTAAATATTTTTTTTTTGTTATTTTGGATGTGGAGCAATGGTAATGGATTCATTTATTCTTAATTTTATTGTTTGGTTTTTTATTTTCATTCATATTTGAAACCCATTTATTGTTGTTATTATTGTTACTTGTTATACGTGGTTTTGTCAGTTTTGAAGAATTTTTATTGCTTAATTTGATTTGAATATTCGATGTTCCTGAAAAGGTTATCAATTTATGCATTCTCTGTGTTCTTATGTGAAGCAGGCTTTCCTTTTAATTTTTGTTTAATGTATTTACCTTCTAAGTGAGAGTGCTTGAAGGTTTTTGTTTGTCCGGCAAGTTGTTCAAGGTTGTATAGAAAAGGGGTCTAGCTCCTAGTTTGATAATAGAAGATTTCAGTTGCTAATTTTTACTATAAGTTATTTTCGTGTCTGTTATTTTATACACTGATGCTTTTTTATACGATATTTGTGTTTTAGGCTGAGATAACTGTTTCAAAGTTTCAAAATCGTGTCCATGTATTTGGTGTTGAAGGTGGCTTTCCTATGTTTTTCGATGTATTTTCGTGTCTGTTATTTTATAAACTGATGCTTTTTTATACGATATTTGTGTTTTAGGCTGAGATAACTGTTTCAAAGTTTCAAAATCGTGTCCATGTATTTGGTGTTGAAGGTGGCTTTCCTATGTTTTTCGATGTAGATGGGCGAGGCAATGAAATTTTTCCCACAGGTAGTTGAGAATTTTTTAATGCGTTTTACTTCTTTAATTGAATTTATATAAAAAAGTAGTTCATTGAAATGCACTAATAGTTATTCTCATACCACTTGCTTAGTATTTGGTAGTTGGATTTTCATAATTCTAGCTCAGCGCTTGCCTTGCTCAATACTCCATTCCCTGAACTTAATTCAATACTTATTCTCAATAGGTTTAAGTTTTGATTTTATGTATGTGTTCTTTTACTGTCTGATGTTTGTTGTCATAAATAACAACTGTTTACTTTTCCTTACATTGCACAATTCCCACTTAGTTTTGCTTAATTCAAAACTTCTAGACACTAGAGTTGTATTCGCTTGCACAGACTTTTGCTTTTAACCTCATATCAAGTTTCATCTATCTGCATTATGTCATTAGTAAAAGTATGGACTGAATTCTATGATTGCTGCTCTTTTGTTGTTCCCATGTGTTTGCTTAGAAATACTAGGAAACAATGTTGAAGCCCCATTTGTTTCATGAAAAATGTTGGAAATGGAGTGCAAGTAATTGGAAATCTATGGTTAACTTAAGATATTTTATTATTTTTTTTTTTTGAATTTTTTTTGGTAAATGGAAGAGGAAAGTCCTGCCCCTTTCCAATTGATGCTTCTTTTGTAGCATGTCTAATGTTGTGCTATAATGCCTATGAATGCCTATGCATTGTTGTGATGAGATGTTACTTGGTCTCTTGACCAATTAGGCTATTTGATTTGGAAGTTCTTGGTTGCTTGTGCCTAGATTAGACAATTTGGATATGAAGGAACACTCAAAGTATAGAGTTAACATTTGATGTAGAATATGAGGAAATATGCTCTTTTTTTTTGTGGATTTCGTTTTGAATGAAAGAGAATTAAAAAAGGAACGCAAGCAAAGAGGAATGACTTCTTTTGAAAGGTAATTGTGGATTTTCTATCATGAAACTTAGTAGATTTTTAGCTAACGTATATCAAATTGTCCTTCTCTCTCTATCACAATTTGATCTTAATTAGATTGACATTATTGGCAGAACCTTGCTAGTTGAATTCTTTTCTTGCTTCTATGTAGATTGATAATTTTTGAATTGTATTTCACCATGTACACTTTTTGTGTTGAGCTAGCATTAGTTTATTGGAGTAAGCTTTTTTTGTTATGTTTTAATTCAGCCATGGGGAAGGGAATGTGATTTGTGTGAGTTTAGTCAATATTAGTATAAAATAGTTGGTTAATTTTGGAGTTGACCTCGTATTAGTTTATTGAAGTAAGCTTCTTTTGTTATGTTTTAATTCAGCCATGGGGAAGGGAATGTGATTTGTGTGAGTTTAGTCAATATTACTATAAAATAGTTAGTTAATTTTGGAAAACAATAAGTGTGCTGTGAATGACATCAACAATGAAAAAAATTGTTGGAATTAGATGGTGGGATGTTAGCTGGGAGGGCTCGACCCAAAATGAAAGGCAATGATATCAATCAAGTTTCACCAATCAAAGACTGCAACTGTTGCTGGATATGACAAAACAAAGGAATCATTAGGAATCTTCAACTTTGTGTATACATAAGCCAACTGAGGTCTCACATGTTGAAATGAATAACATAGTTGCTTCAATAGTGAACCTTTAATTTGCACTTTCTGATTATGAATAATTCAATTATTTAGAATGGAATTTATGTTAAAGACAATAGAATAAGGGCACTATTAGTCCTGAATTAGTAGCTAAAGTTCAATTGAGTTCCTACACTAAAAAAAGTGTAGTTAAATCCTAAAATTTTATTTATGGGCTATTAATTCTTCTATAATAGATTGATAAAATCACTTGTATCTACTAACTTTGAATGGTAGTAAAGAATTATTATTATTATTATTATTTAAAATCAAATTCACTTGAAAACTAGTCATTATTCTTTGATTTTTCTTCAACCAAAATAGTAGAAATATGAATTAAAAAACATTTTTTTACAAACAACTTCAGATAAGAAAATTTGGTTGTTGGCTTTCCAATTAGCAAAAAATTGCAATGTGGTCAATTTAAGTTAAATGTTTGACAATGTCAAATTCAAGAAGGTTGATTGCTCATTTTATAAATTTAAGGGCTTGATTAATATTAACTGCAAGTTTGATGACTAAGAGTGCCTTCTTCTGAATCCAAAATTTTTGTGTCCTGGAAGGTTATTAATTTTTTTTTCTTCCATCTCATCATGCAGTTTTTGCTCTCTGGAAGGTCCCTGAATTGTTGCCTTCTTTTATGCTTAAAGGCGGTGAGGTCTCTAGGTTTGTCATTGGAGGGGCAGATTTGATGTTCCCTGGTATAAATATACCTGCTGAAGGCCTACCTTCTTTTTCATCTGGGGAACCATGGGCAGTAAAAGTACCTGGCAATCCAGCACCAATTGCAGTAAGCTTCTTTGAATTCCTCGCCCCCTCCCTTTTCCTTCCTCTGTGTGTGTGTGTGGATAGTTGCTTATGTATTCCTTTCTTCTAACATCCGAACTGATAGTTGATTTATGTTAGTAATCATGTCGGAAATGTTTGCTTTACGCAGGTTGGATCTACTACTATGAGCAGCACTGACGCCGTAAAAGCTGGATTTCGTGGAAAGGCCTTAAGGATAACTCATTATTACCGGGACTTACTTTGGTAAGTGTAGCTGGACACTCTTTGGGTGATTGATTACTAATCAGTTCCATCTTTGATATGCTCTCAGAATTATCTGCAGGGAGTCAGTTGAGGGCCATTATGTGCCAAATGCAGGTTTCTTGGAAGATGCTGTCTTCGAGGATCCTGCTTCCACATTATCAGTTCATAGTTCTGATGAGTGTCAAGCTACTAGAGACGCTTCATATGAGCAGCAGAATGAGGTTGAGAGCAAAGAAATTTTGGAATCTGCTGATATGAATGATGTTATATCCGAACCTCATCCCTCTTTAATTGCGGAACTTGATTGTAAAAATGATATTGTAGAACAAGTCACTGCAGATGCAAGTAATTTGAATGTAACAGATAATGTTGCAGCTGATGAATCAACTACTGAGGAGCAGTACACATTGTCAACTGCAGACGTGGATGCTTATTTGGATAAATGCCTGTTGCAAGCCCTGCATACAACTGTTAAGGACAAAGATCTTCCAATGCCTGGTAGCACTTTATGGTAAGATGTTTGCACATCAACACAACCACAACACCTCCCCATACCGCACACCTTCCCCCACAGATCCCTATCCTATCCCCCCCCCCCCCCCCCCCAACCCTAAAACACTTCCCAACAAATACATTATTTGGTCAGTGTACTGATCATCTACATTTCTATATGGTGAACTCGGCCAATGAAATCAATCTTGTCTTAATTTGATATGCCTAATATATTCTCTGTTGCTTTATTATTGTAGATCTCCATCTCCTTCCATATTGTATCAACATCCAGTAGCTACTCCTTAAAAGCTATTTGGTTCATGGCTTCATGCCTTTTAGGTTTCATCATTGAGTTACAGATTGCATAAATCTCTCTTCTTTTTTCACGCCGCCCTTTATCTTCAATCTAAAACCAATAGCTTGTACCGAGTAGTTAGAGCCTTACCAGGGATAACTTTTCAATTCTTTCATAGAGCTTTGTCTCCTAAACACTTTAAAAATTTAAAGAGCCTCAAATTGAAAGTTCATGGAGTACATGAAGACTTCCCACAAGTTTCTATACTGAATTCTATTCTTCTTCCTTAAATCATTTTTACTCGCATTTAATATTTGTAAGGAATAGTAGCTGTTTTAGTGACTACTTTTTTTTTTTTCAATAAATAAAATTGTTAAGTCTTTTTTACTTATGAAAATTCTTAATTCTTTTTCTTCTTACTTGTACAAAAGGTCTGGTTTACTTTTTCACATTTACATCTTAGTATCTTACTTTCCCTGGCTATATTCTTGCCATTTGTCTACTATAACTTAGAAGTAGTTGAATGTTGAAGATCCTATCCACAAGTAAGATGAGGCATGCAAGTAGAGGTGTTAGGTTTATACAAGTGTCATTGACCAATGTCATTGACCAATGCAGTATCTCATGAAAATACAATTAAAAACAAATATTTCTGAAACCTGGATGTCAATGAAGATATTTTCAGCTCAGTTTCACATTCATGCATATGCACATGAGCATTTATTAACATGAACTTATGCATCAACTGGATTTGATATTGTACTAGCTGAAGATTCCATTGTACATTACTTATATTTGAGGTTTCGAACTTAAGTTGCCTACCTTTCTGATGGACCGTTATTTGTCATCATTTGCTCTGATTTTTCCAAAAATAAATATTGCTGCTTGTATGTGATTGGTGCAGGTCCAATCATGTTTTACCTTGTAGGCCATCTGGTATCATGCTAGATATCAAGAAGTCATCCCACAAGAAATTGTCAAAGTGGTTACAATCTAAATCATCTGCAGCATTGGTGAGTCTCCATGCACTGTTTCTCTCTGCCTCCCTACAAGATGCTAAAATTTTAGAAATAACTTCTTAATTATTTAAAAGTCGAGAACTTGAAGAACTTGTGGGCAGAATTCCACAGTTAAATAACAGATGCAGAAATTGCTTCTTGATGGGCTAATATTTAAGTTATGGTATTTTTTTTTTCCTGTAGAAAATTTTTGTCAATATGTTGTCACTTTTTGATTGAAGAGTGTGTGTATGTGTGTGTGTGTGTGCATAATTAATTTGCATGCAAACATATATTAATTTTATCATTTTGATCAAACCCTTAACCCACAAGGTTGTTACTCTTACCATTTGGGTAAGGTATCTGTTGGGATTACATATCCGACATTGGGGGGAAAAAAATTTAAGGGTGAATATAAGTGGATGAGTTGCAACATTGACTTGGCTAGTCATTTTAATGTGTAAAGTAACTTAAACCACTTATATAATCGCAGATTAAAATTTAATTAATACATTATTTGCCCAGCAGTCTCCGAATTAAACAGGATCATTTGTAAGCTTTTGAAAGTAATAATAAGTAATTGCTGATAACTTAAGGTTCTCAAGTGTTTTTGGTAAATATTAAAATATGTTGAAAAATTTTTTGCTCTTTTATTTTGAATGGGCTAAAACAGTCTTCCCTTTGAAGATTTGTTTTTTTTTTTTTTTTTTGGGCGTATTTGTAAATAATCAGGCCTTAAAGGGAAGAGCCTGCATAATTCATGTACCCAGAAAAAAAGGTTCCTACCTTCCATGCGTGTCTTGGTTTGAGAAATCTGAATGGAAGGGTTTTCCTTCTTCCAAGATAGAGGAAATCTAAAAGGTGCATATGAAAATGTGTTCAATAGGATGACAAATGAAACAAGTGGTGGAAATGGTTTCATTGACTTTCTTTAGAACATAAATTTAGAACTTCTAGAAATTGCTGGAAACAGAGGAGCATGTTCTGTGAGCTTTCTAATATAAACTACATAAATCTACTCCTAAGTAGAGCATTAGGGGAAATGGGAAATAGCGCATCTGCAATTCACAGTCCAATGCATCTACAAGTCTAGAAAAGACAATGACTTTTATGAATGCATGCTATGCATTAGTAGAGGGTTCCTAATTTTCTTTCCTTTTTTTTTTCTCCCTTCTATTTTAATTGAGAAAAGAGAGTTCCCAACTGATGCGTCCCACATCGGTTCTGCATGGAGGTCTTGGGTGTTATATATACATAGTATTGCAAACCTCCCCTTGTGAGCTAGTTTTTGAGGTGGAGTTAGACAGGTTCATGTCAAAATTGCTATATGCTAAAACTGGAGAGAAAAATATAGGACTTTGTTTATCAATGGGACAGATGTGATTCATGTGAACCTGGACAAAAGACAGAACATCTAGATGGACACTAAATGGCCTTTCTATTCTGCTATCATGAAATCCTCCCAACAAAATAAAAGTCCACAAACTTACACTATCCAAGGCCACTGGCCTCATTACAGGCACAATCTTTAAAGTATTCCTTGAGTGAACATAAAAGGCAGAATCCTTTCAATTGAGGCAAAAGGCAAGTTTAGATTTATGGTAGATGTTGAAAGTAAAGAAGAATTACACAGCTTTTGATTTAATATTGAATTCTTAAGAGTTGGTGATGCGTCCCGCATCGGTTCTGCAGGGAAGTCTTGGGTGTTATATATATGAGTTTGCAAACCTCCTCTTATGAGCTAGCTTTTGAGGAGTTAGGCATGTTCATATAATTTGGTATCATAGCATTCCCGACCCCTTAAGACTGAACGTCTTCGTGAAGCAATCGGGGTAATGACTCGTTCACCCCGAGCTCTCCCGAAGAACGTCATGAAACCTTTGTACATGGCCTACCGACCCATACAGAGTGAGGTTTTGATACCAAATGATATGAACCTGCCTAACTCCACCTCAAAAGTTAGCTCACAAGAGGAGGTTTGCAAACCCATATATATAACACCCAAGACCTCCTTGCAGAACCGATGTGGGAAGCATCATTCCCGACCCCTTTAGATTGAACGTCCTCGTGAAGCAACCGGGGTCATGACTCGTTTACCTCGTCATCTCCCGAAGAATGTCAAGAAACCTTTGTACATGTCCCACCGACCCATACAGAGTGAGACTCTAATACCAAATGATATGAACCTGCCTAACTCGATCTCAAAAGCTAGCTCACAAGGGGAGGTTTGCAAATCTATATATATGTAACATCCAAGACCTCTCTGCAGAATTGATGTGGGACGCATCAAATTTGGTGATAAAAAAATAGAGTACAGGATTGTTGAGCATATTATATTTTAGGTTTGAACTTCGAAGTGATGGTGAACTTGCCAAAAGATGGTAATGCAAAAAGTGATGATGTGAATACTACTAGCTAGGAAAAAAATGAATTGAAACCACATACCAAAAAAAAAAAAAAAAAAGAAAGAAGGGAGAAAAATGGAAGGTGTGTTAGACATGATGTATAATGTGGTGGGGCTTTTAGTTACTAAAGCAAGGGAACTGAGCTGTTTTTTGTCATGTTCATTATGTCAAAGCAAGTTAAACCTTTAGAGGGCTACACTTTGTTCTTGTCGGTGATGGTGTTCTTTTTGTTCTTCTCTTTTGTTGCTCTTTTTCCCCCTTTCTGTTATTTTTTTTTTTTACCCTTTTTTTTTCTTTCACAATTTAAGGTAATTGACATCTATAGAATTTGAGAAGGCAAATAGGTAGCCAAGGCAGATCTATAGGCAAGGAAAGTTTTTACTTTCTTGTTGCGGATTCTTTTGTGATCAAGTTATTTTGTTGATTGCATATTTGCATTTGTACAAAATTGATGTATTTTTGGCTGTTAGATTACGATGACTGTTTAATATGGACAGATTTCAGTAAAGGAAGACAAATATAAAAAGGAGACTGTATTAGTTTCCGTTAACCGCAGTCACCCAGATTTCTTATCCTTCAAGCCAGAGAAGAGGCAGGAACAAAAAATTGATCAGGCTGCTGACCAAGCTACTACCAGTGAAAGTCGGCTAAAAAAAATGCTTGAAGTGGTGGACATCTACAAACCAAGTGTGCATGTCAATCCCATTTTTGCTTCTGTTGGTGCTGATACAGGGAAACTTTACAGTGCTTCAGAAGCTTCTGATATAGTATTCAAGTATATTGAGAAAGAAAATCTAGTCAAGCCAACAAATAAGGCCTTCGTAGTTTTAGATCCAACACTATGTGATGCTTTGTTCAAGGGAACAATTAAGAAAGGATCAACATACCCTACAGAGATTCATAAGAAAGATCTAGGATTGACATTTGTAAGCCGGATGCAAGCCCATTATGTTGTGACCAGGGGAAGTGAGTCTGTTGTTCGTAAAGGTTCATTAAAGACAATTCAAATTGTAACAGAAAGGCGTCAAGGTAACAAGAAGGTAACAAAAGTCTCAGGTGTAGAAACATTCTTGATGGATGCTGAAGCATTGGCGTCAGAGCTGCAGAAAAAATTTGCTTGCAGTACGTCAGTGCAAGAGCTACCAGGTATGTTGTGATGCATTGGTCTTTACACTTGATTTGTTTAAGGTGGTTGTCCCTAACAAATATTTAAGCTGCTGCTGCATGATCTGTTCCTCTTGGTTTCAATGTGGTGAAGTTAAAAAATATGAGTCAAAGGCATGTATAATCCTTTTTGGGACATGAGAACTAAACTAAGTTATATATAAATGTGCTTATGAAATGCTCAAATGTGTGGTGCTTTTGTATTTTCATCTTTGTTTATTTTCAAATCATTATAAATCACTGAATTTAGTTTTTTTTTTTTTTTTGAAATAAATGATGCACTCTCACAAGCATGTTTATATGCTGTGTTATTTATGTGGACATCTCTGTCACTGGTATCAGATCCACCATGCGCTGCTTGGAATTGGTATGTCTAGTACTTGACTTGTAATTATTGCCCTTAGGCCATGCCCATGGAGGGACATTTCTTCCACTCATATAATTATTAGAGGATAAAGTATTATTCTTGGCTTAATTCTGGTGTTCTGCTAATTGTTTTTCAAGTGGAATTTCTTTAGCGTATTAGCAACAGGATTGGGGAGCCTTTTTGTGTCAGTAGGGGCTTTTGTTTTGACTTTTTATTTTTCTTCAGGAGGGTGTCATATCCTTCTTTTTGTATCCTCTTTCTCTAAATTCACTTTGTTTATTAACAATAAAAAACCATCAGCATATTTCAAGAACCCTTGTTCTTTAGATGTCAAATTTAGCACCTTTTACTTTAAATATGGCATTTTTCATATCTGAATTGGTAAGAAGAATGACTCTCTTCCTTTCTCTATATAAATTATAGTTTGTAGGGCTTTTGTTTGGGAGCTTGTTTTGGTTGTTAGCAGTGGTATTACATCTTCCATAGCGATGCTATTAGTGGTAGTCATAGCATTAAGTTTGTATAATTTTAGGAATAGAGCAGTGGTGATGACCATATTGGTAGAAGTGGTGGTAATAGTAGTGGCTGCAGTGCAGGTGGAGTGCATATCTACGGAGTGATGGGGCATGGTGGCAGAGTTGTTTGGCATTGTTGTTGGGGCTGTTATTGAGAAAAACACTTTCTTAAATTCATTAGTTAGAGGATATTAAAAACTGATTTAAAATTAAATTTGATATGTTTTAATCATAAAAACACCGAAATAATAAAACAACATTTTCAAAACTGCTTTTTTCAACATCTAAATTTTCCCCCCCTCTCTAAAAAGCAGTTTTTTGCCCCCTGAACCACAATGCCAAATGAGGCTGCAATTGGGGGGTCTGATATTAGGCAGACCTTGGTGGTTGTGGGACTGCGAACTTGATATAGTTTTATGTTGAAATCTCATCTTAATAAAAGGTTTGGTATTTTGCTTCATATATCCTATTTTAACCTATTAATATAGATATGAAAAGTGACCCATTTGCTAAGATTAATGCCTAAAATAGCCCTGCCGTGTGTATAGCAATGTAATGATGCAGTATGAAGATGATAATGTTGAAAATGTTGTTGCCATTATTGTAGATTTTCTGAGTCTTCTCATTTGTCAAATGTGGACTACCGACCTATATTTGTTGACTGAGGTTTTCTTTTAATTTTGTACCTTCTTAGGCAAGAAAGGGCATGAGGTTCTCATTCAAGGTGGTGTGATTGATGATGTAGCACGGCATCTGGTTGAACAGTATGGGGTTCCAAAGAGATATATTGAGGTTCTTGATAAAACCAAGAAATGAGAAGTGTACTTAATGGTGAGATTTCTTTGAGCAGTTAGGTTGACATTGCACAAGTTGGGTAAAGAATTTTCAAATAAATCTGAATGCATCCCTTTGAATTATTTATTAATCTCAATCTTTTTTTTTTTCTAATTTTATACTTTTCCTGGTTATTTTATTTATTTATTTTTGGGTTTAATGAAGACCTAAACATGCTATCTAATTGTTTAATTCGTTTCTCAATTTGCATCTGATGGTCACCATGTATATCCACAAAAATTTGTAATGACTAAGAGATTTTCCTATTCTAGGAAAGCAATTAAAATGATCATATTCCGATTGTTCTTTCTTCTGCAGAGCACCTTAGTTGGCAATGAATACTGCAAAAGCACCCATTGGTCTCCTCCTATCCTAAGCATATGCTCATTTATGCATAATGAGTAACTAAAGGTTTAAATTCTTTTAGGCTTGACATTCCTCATTATTGGATAAGAGTTATGCATTGGGTAGGCAACAAGTTATACTCTTAAGTCTTAATAGATTGACTCTCAATATTTCATCCATTTTGAATTATCTAATGGGTTGATGCATGAGTAGAAGACTCGCCAGTTAAATCATTGTCTGATCTAATTTGTTACTGATAGCTTATAGAGATGCTTAAACTGAAGTTTCCTTTTCCCAAACTGTTTATATTGGTAATCTAAGGGCGTACTTCTTTTGCTGGTCTGGTCCCTTATTACATATTCACATGCATCTGAAATAGGTGTCTCTCTATATTTTCATCTTGGCCTGTTTTCCATTGGCTGAAGTGCATAAGGTGGGGCAGCTAAGTCCTGATTTGTACGAGTCCCAACTAGCATAGCTGGTGAAGTTTTTGGCTTTGAGACTTAACTATTAGGATTTGGGTTGTGGTTATACTGGGAATGGCTAGATGGGGATTTGAGAGAGGAGGCTATTCCCAGCTCAGTCGTTGCCTTATTGGAGCCGAAGGGGGAAAATATGAAGCTAGGTTTGCATGTTACATTTTGCTTTTTTCAATGTTTTATTTTAGTAATTTAGAAATTCAGATGTTCTAAAAAGCCGACTTAGAAGAGGCATTAACTAATGTGTATTCCAGACTTAATATTCCATTGTTCTCTTTATGTTTGCTTGATATAAAATTTGATGCAGATTTATTTATGAGATTATGCATTTTACAGTTGATATGATTTTGAGCATGTGCGTTTATTATTAATGAAAATTTATGTCGATTTGTAACTTTTAACTTCATTTTCATAGGTGGGGTATTCACAAGGTTTGAAGGGTACAACTGCTTAACTACAACTTACAACCTCATGAGCCAAATTGGTGCATTGAAGTTTTGATCAATCCCAGAAATAAATGCTCAAGGAAGCTCAGAATTGAGGTTATAAGTGCATAAAGCTTTTTTGCAAAAATGTCCCAACAGTTTAAGTTTGAGAAAATGGTCTGTTTGAGCTGACTGCGGAACTTGTACATCTATTTATTATGGTCCTTTTGTTTCACCAAACCGATGTAAATTTTCATTCTAAATGCACTGGTTTCCTATAACTACAGGTTTTGCTTTTTTCATATGTTGAAACTATCATATTCCAGTTTCCCTTACCAGGATCAGGAATGAAGTATAAATTATGTGGATGCCGGTGACCATGTGGCGCCTCTATTATCGTTATGTTGATGCATAAGTGATTCTGGTTTGTTTGCCCATTTGGAAAAATTTATCAAGGCTTCATGAATTGAGCTCGCCTTCAAATGAATATGTTCTCCTTCCTACTCGATTCGTTATTTGGTGGCTATGCCATATTTTTAATGGCAACTCATAGGAGGGGAAAACAAAAAAATATTTAGTTCATATATTTTATTTAAATTAATTATTTAGTGAATATATTTTGTTTTTATTTAATTGTTTAATTTTTCTGTTAATTTTTTTATTAGTTAATATAGTCAAATTATTATTTAATTTTTTTATTTTGATAAAATTAATTAGTTAGTATTTATATTTTAAAAATTATATTAATATTTTATGTAATTTAATTTTGTTAATTATTTACAATATTTAAATTACTTTAATTATTGTATTTTTTTAAAATATTTTGTTTTTCAAAATATGAATACAAACTAATAAATTTAATTAAAATAAAAGAGTTAAATAATAGTATTCTTAAAATAAAGAAATTAATTAATTTTTTTAAAAAATTAAATAACTTAATAAACATAAAATATAAAAATTAAATTATATATTTTTTAAAATATAAACACTAAATATAGTGAAGAAAAAAAAAAGCGAAAGGACGGCACCGGTGATTGAGGAAGTCAGACTCTGAAAAAATGAAATAGTATTTTAACAAGTTTTTATTAAAAAAAAAAAGACAATTTGTATTTTGAATGAAAAATAAAAATGAAATTAAAAAAAAATAAAAATTTCTACAAATTAACAGAAGCTTGATCTTCTCGACGAGAACTACGTAATATATGACGCCCATATGATATATGCCGCTGTTAACTTGATTTCACCAACTCAAATCCCATGGCTTCTTCAGTCAACTAGTGAAGGCATTATGCCAATGAAAAATTCTTGCGTATGCCATAATTTGAAGCAACAAAAAATAGGGGTAATTTTTATAAACCTTTCCAAAATTTTGTCTCAAATTTTATTTTATTATTATTATTTAATTTTAATTTATTATTAAAAAATTTTTAAATTTTAATTTAATTTTATAAAAAATCTCTTTAACTTGTAGATTTTTAATTTTAAAAAATAAAATTATTTTTTTTATTTTTTTTACACTAAACAAAAATTTCAATACTTCAATTATTATCTAGACTTGTCATAAAAATATTAATACCATTATAATAATTTACTTAAAAAAAATAAATATTTACCCTTTAAAAACCGCTAAAATTACATTTAAAAACTTTCACATTTTAGTTTAAAGAAATTTCTTAGTTTAAAAAATTAGCTATTTAGAGAAATTTTTATGAAATAAAAATAAAAATTTAAAAATTTTTAATGATAAATTAAAATTAAAAGATAAAAATAAAATATTAGATAAAATTTAAGATCATTTATAAAAATTATTAAAAAATAAGAAGAAAAAAAGAAAGGAGAAGTCTTATGATATGTTAATGATGTAATACAAATTTCATTTTATATTTGAATGTTTAATAATTACCAGTTACAAAAGAGTTTTAGTAATTATTAAATTTAATTTTTTCTGTATGAATTTTTTTTTTAAATCTATGAAAGCTACTAATAACACCCATTTAATTTTTTTTTGAAATATATATATATATATATATATATATATATATATATATATATATATATATATATATATATATATATCCACCAACATTAGGTTGATTTCTCCCGCATAATCGCTATGGCTTCTTCCTCTGGTTCTTGCGCTCGACCCAAGTATGAAGTTTTCCTTAGTTTCAGAGGCGAAGATACCCGTGATAATTTTACCAGCCATCTCTATTCTGCTCTGCATCGGAAACAGATTAAAACCTTCATAGATAATGAACTTGATAGAGGAGAGGAAATCTCATCAACCCTCTTGAAAGTCATTGAAGAATCAATGATTTCAGTTTTCATTTTCTCAGAAAATTATGCAGCTTCCCCGTGGTGTTTGGATGAACTGGTGAAGATTCTTGAATGCAGGAAGCTGGCTGACCAAATGGTTTTACGTTTTCTACCGTGTTAATCCCATGGATGTTGCAGAGCAAAAAGGGAGTTTTGGGGATGCATTTGTCAAACTTGAGAAGGGTTTCAAGCAGAGCATAGATAAGGCGCAAAAATGGAGAGCTGCGTTGAATGAAGCTGCTAGCTTATCTGGTTGGGATTCGCTAGTCATAAGGTAACTGTGATTTCCTCTTTAATTTCTTCTCCTTTTTGTCTTTTACTCAAATTTTATTTTCACAAATGAACAATTAATGGATTTAATCATCTGTTTGTTAGATGATTCAGAAAAATTTCTAAGTTAAGGGGATTATGATGAATAAGGATTTCATTTATTCATTGACAACTTTATTTAGATTTATAGTATTATATAAAATAAGGATTTGGAGCTATTTGGTGGCCATGATTAGATGGATATATGACTAAGTCTAAGAGTTGAATTTATGAAATGATTATTTATATGGCTTCGTTATTTTTCAATTATACAAGTTTATTTTATATGAATAGACTAATAAATTCAAGATGAGTTTATGAAATATTAAATGGCTCCAAATTTTTGAAAATCATGTTGATTATACACATATATAAGTTGATTATTTAATTTTATATGAACTCAGAACTGTTTCTTTTATATTTTTCGTAGGCCTGAATCCAAACTTATTGAGGAAATTGTTGAGGATATTTTGAAGAAATTGAATCATATGTCATCTCGTAATTATAAGGGTTTGGTTGGAATTGGTTCACGCATTCAGAGAATCGAATCATTGTTAAGCATTGGATCTATGGATATTCGTGTTTTAGGGATTTGGGGAATGGGTGGTATTGGTAAAACAACCATTGCTGGGATTGTGTTTGATAAAATCTCTGCACAATTTGATCGTTGCTTCTTTCTGGCTAATGTTAGGGAAGAATCAGAAAAGTATGGACTGTATCGGCTACGAAGGGAACTTTTCTCTAAATTATTAGGAGAAGAAAATCTCAACTTAGATGCATATGATATTAGAGCCAGTTTTATTGAGAGGAGACTTCATCGAACAAAGGTTCTTGTTGTTCTTGATGATGTGAATAATTTCAGACAAATAGAATTTTTAGCAGGAGAGCATGAATGGTTTGGACCAGGAAGTAGAATCATTATAACAACTAGAGATAAGGACGTTCTTAAGAGTAGTGAAATCTATGAAGTTGAAGGATTAAATTACCATAAAGCACTTCAGCTTTTTAGTTTGAATGCATTTAAACAAGACCAACCATGACAAGACCATCTAAAGCTATCAGAAACAGTAATAAGTTATGCTAATGGTAATCCACTCGCTCTGAAAGTTCTGGGTTCTTTTCTACACCGTAGGAGTATGGGAGAATGGAAAAGTGCATTGCATAAACTAGAAAGAAATCCCAACATGGAGATTCAAAATATATTAAGAATAAGTTATGATGGATTGGATGTCGAAGAGAGACGTTTTTCTTGATATTGCATGTTTCTTCAAGGGGGAGGATAAGGATTTTGTGGAAAGAATACTAAATGGCTGCGGCTTTTCTTTCGACATTGTAACAAGTGTTCTTATTGATAAGTCTCTTGTAACAATTTCTAACAATAAGTTGGAGATGCATAATCTACTACAACGAATGGGTTGGGAAATTGTTCGACAAGAATCTATTAAAGAGCCTGGAAAGCGCAGCAGGTTATGGACTTCTGAAGATGTTTTCCATGTGTTGACGAGAAATACGGTAAGATTGAAATGCATTAAATTTCCTCTTTATGAGTAAAAAGCAATGAATTCCCAAGTTAATTCTCCTTAAGATGTTCTATACTTTTATGTCCTACTCTTTTATGATTTGATTGCGTTGATTATTAGGGAACTGAAACAACTGAAGGTATATATTCCTTTACATGTATAAAATGGAAGACACATTCTTAGATCCTGAAGCCTTTGCAAGGATGCACAACTTGAGGTTGCTCAAATTTTATATTTCTTGCCCTTACTATTGGGTGAATAGCCAAGTGTACCTTCGACAAAGTCTTGAATTTTTGTCAGATAAGTTAAGCTATCTCTGGTGGGATGCATGCCCCTTAAGGTCTCTGCCATTGAATTTCCGTGCTGAGAACCTTGTTGAACTTAGAATGCCTTATAGCCATGTTCAATTGCTTTGGGAGGGAAACCAGGTATTTCATGAACAGTACAAGTGTTCCAAATGCATTTAGCCATATAAATATCTATAACTTGTAAATTCATGAATGTGCTTATTTCTTTGTTGGCCCACTTGTTGCAGAATCTTGAGAAGTTGAACACAATTGACCTCAGGCACTCACGGCACCTTATCGGATTACCAGACCTATCACGAGCCCTAAATCTTGAATGTATCAATCTTGAAGGCTGCATAAGTTTACTTCAGGTGCCATCATCCATTAAATGTTTCAAGAAGCTTACTGTCCTGAATCTGGAAAATTGCAGAGAGCTAAGTAGTATTCCAAGCTGCATTTATCTGCAATCACTTCACAAACTCAATCTCTCTGGATGCTCAAAATCGAAGAACTTACCGGAGATCTCAAGGAGTGTAGAAGAGTTAAGTCTGGATGGAACAGCCATAGAAGAATTGCCTGCGTCTATTGAGCATCTTTCTGAACTTGACTTTTGGAGTCTACGTAACTGTAAACTTCTTAGAAGCCTTCCAAGCAATATTTGTGCAATGAAATCTCTAAACAGCCTTTTGATTTCTGGTTGCTTAAAGCTGGAAAGCATACCTGTCAGTATCAGAAAACTTTCTCAACTACAAAAGCTAGACATTAGTGGTTGCAATGGACTGACATCCTTACCAGAACTTCCACCATATCTTAGGCTCTTAAATGCCAGTGGTTGCATTTCACTTGAAACAATATCATCTTCAGCAACTTTATTTAGCCCAAAATGTCCAAATAATCAGAGGTATTGCTTTACTAACTGTCCAAGATTGAATCAGAATTCACAACGCATCATTGAAGTTGATTCACAGTGGAGGATTCAGCACACAGCAGCTGCAGCTGTAAAAGATTATGATCAGGTCTCTCTCACACATATTTTAATTTTTGTTTGAGAAACTTTTGTAAAGATGACAATTCTTGAATGAATTGTTGTATCTTAAGAGTGTTTTAGCATTTTAAAAGCTTCAACTTAGAGCTTTTAAAATTAGCTGCTCTTAAGTTTCCAACAGCTAACTGCTACTAATTTAAACAAGTCACTGAACACTTCTGGAATGTTAAGGATAAACTGCTAACAGCTACTCTGAACAGCTAAACCAAACACGCTTTTAGCAGTTATTGCTCTTGGTAATAATTTATATATATATATATTTGATGCAGGGGCTTCGTTCACTACCATCGATTTGTTTTAGTTTCCCTGGAAATGAAATTCCAAAGTGGTTTGGATATCGGAAAAAAGGTTCTTATATCCCTATCAAGCTATCGACAAATTGGCTTAATCCCAAGTTCTTAGGTTTTGCTGTATGTGCTGTTATTGACTGTAGAGACTCTGCAGATAGTGGCATTTATGTTCCATGTGAATGCAATTTGATGACCAACCATGGCGATCACCATGTTGTGAGTTGCATTTTGCGAGGTTTGGCTAACATGCCGGATGAACTTGGATCCTGTTTTATTAGATCAAATCATGTGTTCCTGGGATATGATTTCAGCTTATATCTGAGAGCAATTGAGGAAAAAGAACAAGAGAAATCGTATTATTATAGTGAAGCTACATTTACTTTCTACTCAAAGAAAGAAGTAGGGCACTCTAGTACCTTGCGCGTGGTCAGTATGTGTGGTGTCCATCTACTATATGCTCAGGATGAGGGGGGCACAAATCAGTGCAGTTGACCAGGTATAACTTTGCCATTAGACTAATAGCTCAATGGTCAAGTATGCATCTTGTAATTATTATTTTCTTTTAAAAAAACAAGGATTTAATTGTGTATTTTGAAGCATTTTGTTATTTGTTGAAGTATATACATATAGCTCTAAAAGTAAAAGTAAAATAAAAAAAAAAAAAGCTAATTCACAGTTTCTTTTGTTATTAATTTAGAAAAATTCTAATTTTTAAGTAATGTATACAATATGATGCAATAGGTATATGATAGTGGAGATGGATTATTTTCTACAAGGCATAGCGAAGCAAGAAAAAAAAAATGAAAATTGTATTCACAACATCTATCCTTATTAAATGGTGGATTTAATCTTGCATCTTGCAGAAGTATCTCAACAACTCTCATGGTGGGTCTTGCATCTTTCTCCTCATGGACACATTTTAAAGCCACCTCAATAAGAATTTTCATCTGGTTCTTGTCATAACTTCCTTCTAATTTGGGGTAAAATCTTTTCCATCCTGAGGTACATTGCAGTAGCTTCCTTAACCGTGCTTTCACCTATGTCTTCGGTCCTATATGTCGGCTGTCGGGTTACTTTAGTTACTATCTCCAGTAATACCATTCCACGGCTATAAACATCTATTTTGGAAGTGATGGGCAGACTGAAAACCCACCTGGAGCAAATGTAACTCTAGTTCCTCTTATCATTTAAAGCTTTGAAATTCCATTGGGTGTCTCTCTTTTTAGTGGATAAGAGAGGCCAAAATCTGACACCTTTGGCTGGTAATCACAGTCTAGGAGTGTATTTTGAGGCTTTACATCACACTTTAGAACCCACTCTAAACACTCTTCATGTAAACAGGAAAGGCCCTTGGCTATACCCAAGGCAATTTCAAGCCTCTTTTCCTAATCAAGTGTTTTAGTAGAGAGATTTTCTGCCAAGGATCTATGCTTCATGTACTCGTAAAGCATGTGCTTTCCCTGTCAACATTCCCTCTGCACAATAGCACCACATCTGTATCAAGTTCATGAGAATAAGCCTCCCAATCACATTTAAATTCTGCCGGGAATTGTGCTTCTCCTTGGTTACCTTCATTGATCGATTGCTTTACTGCTGGAACTTTATGATTAGATAATATACCTTTGTATGCAGTAATTCCTCCTTCTCCTCTTCCAAACTCTTCGCCGAAACCTCGAGTTGATTTTTTGAGCTCGGCATGGGTGAATTTTTTAATACCAGTTGCAGCTTCAAGGTAATCTTGCTTGACTGCACCTGTGTTGAGTTTTGGTGGGTTTTGATCAAGAAACACCTTAACAAGAAAATGACAATGAACTCAATTGCTTCCATTATCCAAGCAAGCCAAAACACAAACTTTAGTAATCCATTTTCTTGTCTTTCTGAATACATTCTAATAAGGATTGACCTCAGTAAATAGATCCCTTAATCAAGGTAGATACTCAGTAAATTGAAAAGCATGGACTAATGCCCAATTGCAAGAGGCTAACAATTAAACCCGTTGAAGAAGGCATTACAATTGAAATCCAAGTCATTAAAAGCCCACCCAGAGATGTAAAAAGAATCCTAAAACTCAGTTGCCAAGGTCTAGCCCAACACCGACCGTAGCTAGAGTAGACTCTAATAACAAGAAGATTTAGCTTGAGCCCTGTCTTCCCCTTTGCAAATCGTCACTGGGGATCTTGAACGCCAAGGGAAGAACTAGGTCATATAAGGCCGAAGTCGGACAAGGAGACCCACATATATCATCCACGGAGATAGATTGTGTTAGATTAGAAACCAACAACGAAAAGAACATAGATCTATGGGTGGGCTCAAGAGAAGGAAAGCTTGGGGGACTTGCACACAGAGGAAAGCACAGTCAAAGGGTCCCTAGGCTTTACAAAGATGAAACTTTGACGGCCAAGTTATTAGAGTTTTTTGGGGGTGTGGATGTAAATAAGAGCCGGTGAATAGAAATTCACTCACAGGTAAGTAATCAGATGATTTTTCTTATTAGAGTTTTGGGTCTAAAAGCTTTTCTTTGAGGGAGAAGGTGTTCATATCATATAAAGAGATGATGTACATAGTAGACATGAAGAGGTTGGGCTTTACCATGAAGGTGTTCACTTGAGAGGACTTCCTTTATTAGGTAGACTAAGCTATGTCTACCTTCACTATACCATTTTTAGGTAGACTTTGAAGTCTACCTTTGCTGGGTAGACTTAGAGAGAAATGAGTTGAAGAGCTAAAATACAGAGGATTGAAAGAGCCGAAAACTCTAATACCATTAGATTAAAATTCATTGGTAGTTGAAAGGTTGGATTTTGAAAATATATTGGCAACTATTTTTTTAAATGATTTTTTTATCATATTTATTATAGGATATCCTCAAATCAAATAACCAATGCAACATACCAATTGTCATATTGCACTTCAAAAATAACAGATTCTATGAGGGATTATGATCTCCTAGATGACGCAGCTTGTAGCGTGGAAAAGAATTGACACACGATTAAACCTATAAAAATAAATAAGATTTAATTCAAGATCTTAAAATAAATAAGATTTAATCCAGAATTTGAGGATAAAATAAAGCAAATATAGCTTTATAAAGAAGACAACTTCATTGAATAAATCTAAAAACTTGTACATAATGAAAATATAATGGGTACTTATAGAGTTCTAAATCTTAATCCTCAAAGAAAAATAATTTAAAAGACCTAAACTAATTAGGAATAATATTTTAAAGTCCTAAGTAAAATAGAAATAACAACCAAAAACTAAATAGGAATTAAACATTCCAAATTATAATAGAAATCCTAAACTAAGTGGGACTTCAAATATTTCTTTTTCACTTAGCACTTTGTCATTCACCCACACTTGTGAAAAAAAAAAAAACTAGATCTTGAGTTAATTTCTGGTCCGAACAATAATGAAATGACTATCTCACACACCATTCTCTTCTACTTGAGATAAATTTGGTTTCAAATTTTAAAATGTTGATGAATCAAAATCTCCATTGGAAGATCACACCATATTTTCTTCTTGAATGGTATCAATAAGATTTGGTTTCAAATTTTAAACTGTTGATGAATCAAAATCTCTATTGGAAAATCACACCATATTTTCTTCTTGAATGGTATCAATAAGATTGTCTTGAGTAAAATTGATTTGAGTAATTTCGCATCTTTCTTAGCATGCTTAAACTCACCTGGACAAATAAGATCAACAAAAACACTAGGGTAATTGTTAGAGAAAATTTCAGTCTCCATTGGAACCTTCATGGCTTTATGCTCTTCCTTTCCTATAATACTCTTTTTAAACTCTTCATCATCCAGCATAGCAAAAGGCATTGTAAAAGTGTCAAATTCAAATTCAAGATGATCTCTTTATTCTACAAAGTTTTTCAATGACTTGTCTTCAATCTTTTGTATGAACATTGACCTCCTCATTGAGTATGCTGATTCATCTTGTTCACAATCTTCCTCTTCATCCTCTCCATCAGGTCCACAATAGATTTCACCATCATCATCACGATATTTTTTAATGATGTTGATAGATTTTCTCTTTGGATATTCATTTGACCTATGTCCTTCCTCATTGCACCTATAGCATTTGATAGGATCAGGTTTTGCATATGTATTATTGGTTTTGGGAGGATTCAAAATTGCACTTTTATTGCTTTCGGCCATTGGATTTTTGTTGCTGACCTTTTTCATGTTAATAATACTTAAGCTTGATTCACCTTGTGCAACTTCCTTTACTTTTTCAAATTTACCATGGTTATCATCTCCACCATACTTTTGATGAGGGTCATGGTAAATTCTTTCTTTCATCACCATTTCAGCTTTTAATGCCAAGTTTTTTTGCTTTTGCATGCTCATAACCATTTGCATCACGATCTTGTCATGAATTGAAGATTTTAGCCCTCTTAAATATTGTGCTACTTGTTGATTATCACTTTCGGACAAGTAATTTCTTGCTGCCAACCTCAAAAATTCAGTTGTATATTCATTGACACTCCTATTTACAAGCAATTTTGGTAAGCTTCAAATAAATATTGTTTATAATTTGGTGGTAAAAATCTATCCCTTAATAATCGCTGCATCCTCCTCCAAGTAGTAACTGGATTGCACCCTTTTCGCCTCTTTGTTTCTTTCAAACGATCCCACCATATGGAAGCTCCTCCCTTTAGTCTATAAGCCACCAATTTTACCTTTCATTCCTCCAGAATTATGGCATATTCTAAGAAACGGTCCAACTTAGTCAACCAATCAAGAACCTTTAATGTCAATATCTCCACTAAAGATAGGGATATCCATCTTCAATTTGAACTCATCATCCCTTCTATAGTTGTGTTGGAATTTCAGCCATCTCTTCCTTGTCCTTGGCTTGCAACATACCCAAAGTCCATCTCCTCATCGTCACTTGTATCATCCTCCATCATAGCTCTTCTTTAAGGATTGAAGAGAACATGATCAAGTTCAGTTCTACTGGGGTTAGCTCCATTGGCTAGAATAGCTACTTGATTCCTATTTCCACCAACATTTAACATGGTATGCAATTGCTCTTGAAGCTCCTAAAATTGACATCCCAAATTTGTTCTAAATTGTTCCATATTGTTCCATTGTTCTTTGATTGCTCTCCAAATAGCTGACAACCCATGATTACAGTCATGAGATTGATTATCACCACCACCATCATCATTGGCCATCATAATTAGGGTGAAATCTCACCTGATGCAGTGTGTAGCACGGAAAATGATTAGCACACGATCAAACCCTTGAAAATAAGCAAGATCTAATCCAAGATCTTAAAATAAATAAGATTCAATCCAAAATTCAAGGATAAAATAAAGTAAATATAGCTTTGTAAAGAAGACAACTTCATTGAATAAATTTAAAAACTTGTACACAATGAAAATATAATCATAATAGGGAAATAATTTAAAATACCTAAACTAATTAAGAATAATATTTTAGAGTTCTCAATAAATTAGAAATAACAAACCAAAACTAAATAGGAATTAAAGAATCCAAATTATAATAGAAATAATAAAGTAAGTGGGACTTCGAATATTCCTTTTTAACTTAGCACTGTCACTGAACAATAATTGAGATTAGTCAAAGAGACCATAATTATCATATTTCATTATTTTATTTGCATGATTTAATTATATATAATATATAACTTATAGCATTGTACATAATTAAATTATGTAAACCAAATAGTTAAATTATCTAAACTCGAGAAATTAAATGCTTCGAGGATGATCACATGGTTTGTTTTCTTGAATCAACAAATATGAAATTTTATGACCACTTTTGTTTTGTTAAATTTAAATTAAATATGGATTTACATTGTTTGTGTTTTTAATTTGATGTAATAAGGAAAGGGGTGCAATCTGTTGGTTCAATTTTAAATTAAATCAAGTTGAACTAATAAAAAATTTGAAATCTAAAATTATGAAAATCAAATAAAAAGTATAGATAAAATTTGAATTAACCATCAACACCCAACGATGATGAGAGGATGTGACTGGCAAAGGAGAAGAAGAAGAAGAAAGAGTCGAGGAGGTGAATAAGAAGAAGAGCAAATCTAGTGAGAAGAGGATGAGGTAAGATCGAGAGGAAAAATAAGGGTCTTTGTGTGTATGAGGTGGAAAAATGATAGAACAAAGGCAAAAATCAAGGCTTTATACACCTCGATGAACAAAACAACATAATTTTAGGTAGAAGATTTCAATGGATTTGGTTAATTTTATTTTTTAACTTGACATTTTTTTAACTTAAGAGGGTGTATGTCTTAGCTTATATGCTGGTCAGGCTTTGAAAATAGGTTAATGTATTTATTTATAATAATTTTTGGGCTTATAAGTTGAACTTATAAGCTAAAAAAATTTAAACTTAGGGATCAAACTTTTCATTTTGGTATTTATAAGTTAATTTGACCAAGTATTCTACTATGTTATCCTCATTTAATATTTTTTACTAAATATATTAACTATTTATCAGTCAATTATAAATATTTTAACCAAACACATAACTGCTTAAAATTTTAAATGCTTATAAGCTTAAACTAGCTTATAAGTACTTATAGACTGATTTTCATAAGTTAAACCAGCCATCCATAAATTAACAGAACTAAATTATGTGCATGAAATAAGAAAATGATAAAACAAAAGCACAAATCAAGATTTTTATACCTAGGTGAGCAAAATAACAAAATTTAGTTAGAAGATTTCAGTAGAACTAACTGAATCAAATTAAGACTAATGGACCGAAAAACTAAAAAAAAAAAAAAGGATAAATTCAGTTTAATTTTAGATTAAAATAAAAAAAAAACTGGACAGCCTTAGTAGTAAATACACCAAATTTGATCTATTCCTTCCTGTAAATATTAGGGGTCATGTTTGTCTTCAAACAAGCAGTAAGGCTTGCTAAGTCCATCTGTAGACCCTTATTTTGTGATGAGTATGTGCATTGAGGCTGTGGAAGACCTGATGATGAAAAATTATATGAATGTAAGATGTAATTGGAGGTATGGAGTTGAATTATTAATTCCGTGGCATGATCTTGAAAAAAAAAAAGTCATATGTTTTTTTTTGGGAACTTAATTTAATTAAATTTAAATAAACTTTTATTTTGTTTAAATTTAATATGGGTAGTTCTTAAATGGACCTAATTAAGTTTAATTGGGCTCCATGGGCCTAAGAAGCCTAGTTAGGAATTTTAAATAGAACCAATTTAATTTATTTTTTAAAAATTAAAATAAGAAAATATCTTTTTCTCTAGCCATCTCCCATACAAACTCTCTCTCCTCCTTGGCCTCACTCTCTTTCTTACTCCCTATTGGTGCTGCCCCCTTCCCCTCTCTTCCCATTGGTTTAAATACCACACCCATATCCCAGTCTCACCCAAATTCTACAATCCCAATTGTTTAAGTTATCTGAACCTTATCACCCTAGGACTCTAAACTCTATCACACCTCTCTCCCAAAACCCTATAAATACCCTACTAGAGAAGGGAAAAAAGGGGGGAAGGAGGATGAGAAATATTCAGAAAATTCAGAGTTATATAGAGATACTTTAGAGCTATAAGAGATTTAGAGAGATATTCAATAGTTCTTTTCTTTTCTTTTCTTCAAGAAAATTTTCTTGCAAGTTTTCTCAAATGTTGGTTTTCATTATTTTCTTTTTAAGATCTATGCCATGTAATATTTAATTTTATGTTCGTTGTCTTTTAATTTATCTTACATGTTTATGCGGATCATGTAATCATGTTTAATTTGAGGGGATACACAACTCTGTACATATTCAGTTTTCTGTCTCTCACATTTTTATTATTTTTTGTTATTTTATGAATATGTAAAAATTTTAGTAAAAATATATTCATATTCTTTACGAAATTATATTAATTTTAGGTTTAAGAATCACTGGAAAAAACTTTTGTATTTTATAAGTTATGGCTGTTTGAAATTACGATTCTTGCAAAACCCGATTTGCAGCATACCCGAATTTTGAAGTCTATATCTCTTTTATTTCTTAATATTTTTATGTGAATTTGGCATCAAAAATTAATTTCAGAATCTTATAAATCTTTTCCAATTGGTTTTGCATTCATATCTATTGTGGTTGATGAGTTATGAATTTTATAAAAAAGTAGTGCGATTCTATCACTGGAAAAAGTTACAATTTGTATAGACCATTTGGCTAGGGTTTTCTTTGGTTTATAAATTTTATGATTTTGTATGATGTGTTGGCTGTCTTCTATAATTTTTTCATGATTTTTAGGCATGTCTAACTATTTTTCAAAAATCGGATTTTTGCTATCGTCAATATGCCAGAATTTAGAAATTGTATGTTTATGCATATTCTTGTATTTTCTTAGGTTTCAATTGATATTTGAACTATTTTTTTATGTTTTTTTTTTTAATTCAAGAAGTGTTTGGAATATGTTAAAAGACCTGGACCCTTAGGTAGTTGTAACTAATTAAGAATCTTAACCTTTTAGGAGACTAGAATTAGAATCCAATGTGAATTGTTATTAGTATTTGCTAGAAGAGAATGCCCTTTTTTAAGGGTAACTTGCCCCAATGACAACTGCAATTACTAACAAGTAAGTAATCCTAAATTCTTAAAATAATTATTGGCATGAAAATGTAGTAACAATAAGATTTTTATTTGGTAAATTAAAATTAACTTTGTTTTTAATTTAATTGACTTTTGCATATAATTAATTTAAATAAATACTTGGTAAATTAAAATTAATCTTATTTGTAAATTAAACTAACCTTGACATGTAAAATAAATATAATTTAATACTTGGTAATTGTAAAATAAATTTGCATATTAGAAATCTTTATTAGGTTGTGATTGTTTGGGCCTTATGTGATATTAGAATAAATTACACATGTACATAATTAATTTAGTTTAATTATCCTTAGGGTAACTTGGTGAAAAATTAATTAATTAGGTTAAATAGAAACTTAGGGTTATTTAAAATTGAATTTGTTTGTAAATTAAATTTTCAATAATAAATTAATTTTAGTCATCTAATAAATATCATTTAAATAATTAGCAACCCCATAGATATGAATTACTTGTGCATGAAAATTATTTGTAAACAATAACTTTTTTGTGAATTACTTGCATGTGTAGGATTAGAATTGCATTTTTAGGATAAAGTTTAATAGAGGAATAAAAGACAAGACTTCTAGAAACATCAGTAGAGGACTGACACTCGAATTAACGAGGTTAGATCAGGCGTAAGGGGTGCCTAACATCTTCCCCTTACATACCCACTATTCCGAACCTAGACATTGGGCTATGGTAATGACGGTTGTGGAAACTCTGCAAGGAATAAGTTTGCCATCCATGACCCTTAGAAGAAATACTGAATATGTCCCGGTTATTACTCGGGTGGTGACTCCTGTTTATCTGTGCCTTTGTGGCATAAATCCTTAGTACCGTGGTAGTGTTATGGGAAGACGGTACTTACCAGTATATCGATTCTATTAGGATTGTGTGAAGTGTATGTTTAGGAAATGCTGTCAAAGCATGTGGTACTTAAGTGAGACCATTGTGACTCCACCATCTTTTCTGGACATTATATAACATATTTTATATAATTCTAGTGGATGATATTTCGCCTCACGCCTTACTACGACCCGCCCTCCTTCACACCATCCCCGCTCCTGCATAAGATATCATTTCCATGAAAAAAATACGAGACATAAAAAGCTGCAACATATAAGATGAAATATCATTCATAGAATATATACATTGGGCAAGCAGTTATAAAAAGATTTAAAATTGCACAAACAAGACTTAGATGTGAAAGAAATATGCCAACTCTTTATAGTGAAACTTCAATCATCTATCCATTGGCAGACTATATGCACAAGGCAGAATAGAAATTATACTACTATAGTATAGTAAAGAGGTCATCAATGAATCACGTGCATAGACTCCATACACTAGTACATAATGTATATAAGGTAGCGGTCAGATATGCTTAAACCATAACCATAAGCCAATGACAATGATTAGAGAAATGCTACATCTAAAATAAAGCAGTGGTTTGTTTACGTTTTTGCAATGGACAAAAACCATTGCATGTAACAGGTGCAAATCATTATTATTATAACAATTTTAGTAACAATTTTGTTAATTTTTTGTATATAATTTATCAATTAATTTGTAACAATTTTGAACAGTTAAAAGGAAAAAGTTTTATAAATTATGAAATTATATTAAGTGTATTTTTTATTATTTATATGTTATATGTATATTATATTTATTATTTATTATTTTTATTTTCTTTTACTTAATTTTATTAATTAGTTATTTTATTAATAAATAATTTCTATTTTTTTTATTTAATGTTATATTATTAATTTTAATTATTATAAACATTTATACAATTAAATAAATAATTTTTTTTTCTTAACCATTACCCTTTAACCTTTTTAATTTGAATTCAAAAAGGTTTAATTGCCCAAAAACCCTAAAGTTTTATAATTTTTTGCAATTAAAATCTGAAGTTTACTTAATTGTCAATTAAACTCTTATGTTTGATTGATGTCTCAAATTGATCTGACCATCAAAAAATAATTAATATACTTAGTGAAATTTCACGCCAGCTGCTACATCATCATTAGAAAAGCCACATTAGAAACTCAAAATTTGTATTAATTGCCAAAAAAACATGAAATTTGCCAATTTTTACAATTAAAATCTTAAGTTTGTATAATTGCCAATTAAACCTTCAAATTTTATTGATGTTTCAAATTAACCCGACCATCAATAAACTATTAGTAAACTTCATCAAATTAGAAATTATAAGCCAAATTCTGTTATGTAGATACAATTACACTATCCCATTCTAATTAATCTATATATTCAAGCCAACATTAACAAAGTCTGCTCGCTATTATTATACATATGCATAACAACATAATACAATTTTAGAAACAGAGCAAAATAAAACAAAATCAAATTTTCCCTCCTCAACACAATTGACTTTTTTTTTTCAAATAAACTATTGTTTCCTTTAATTTTTTTTTAGTCTTTGTTAACACTTTAATTCTGCTTTACATATTATTAATTAGTGTATCATTTTGATCACACTTTTTATTAAACTGCATCCATATGAAATATGAAAGTAGTTCATTCTCCTAGCTATTACAAAGTGGATCAAACTAATGGAAGAAAGAATAGTCATTTCTCTAAATCAATTACTCATTAATATCAGCTATCAACAAACTTATAAAATATAGTTCCTAACCAAAATAGTCAAAACAAAAGTCATTACAATTACCTCCCAAGCACCACATACTAACGGCTTATTGATAGTCGTGTCAATTTGAGACATTAATCAAATATAAGAGTTTAATTGGTAATTATGCAAACTTTAGGATTTAATTACAAAAATTAGCAAACTTCATGATTTTTTTGGCAATTAAACTTGATTTTGGGTTTTTGATGTAGCTTCTTCAGTGATGATATAGTAGCTGACGTTGAATTCCTGTTAAGTATACTAACAGATTATTAGCGGTCAGGTCAATTTGAGACACCAATCAAACGTGAGAGTTTAATTAGTAATTATATAAATTTCATGATTTAATTATAAAAATTGATAAATTTCAAGGGTTTTTTAAGCAATTAACCCATTAAAAAGAAAAACCTTTTAATTTGAGATACCTGAATAACAAAGATTTTTCTTATAATGAATTTAATATATAAAATGTATAATAAGATACGCCTGTTAAATATATAGACTAAATCCATAATTAACTAGATATAAGTAAGAATTTTCTATTAACCAAAAGTACAACTTATTAACCGTTAGCCCTCTTAATTATTTCCCTTCTAAAAATTTAGAACAATTAAATAAAATTAACTATTTGTCTCCTTTCAGAGTAATTATTGGCTATCAGCTACCGTTAAACCAAACAGAAGTGATTCATTTCATTTTGCAAAAGCATCTCAACTACTCTTCTCATGGTGGGTCTTGCATCTTTGTCTTCATTTACACAATCTAGAGCCACCTGAACAAGAATTTTCATCTGGGTCTTATCGTAGTTTCCTTCCAACTTGGGGTCCACAATAGCTGTAGCTGCTTTAATCTTTTCTTTTACCCATGTAACCAGCCTTTTGTCTTCTATATCTGCTGTTGGGCTCTTTCCAGTTATCATCTCCAGCAAGACCATTCCATAGCTATAAACATCCACTTTGGAGGTGATGGGTAGACTCAAAACCCACTCCGGAGCAATGTAACCCCTAGTTCCTCTTATCCTTGAAAGCCTTGAAATTCCATGGCTATCTCTTTTCAGTGGATGAGACAGGCCAAAGTCTGACACCTTTGGCTGGTAATCACAGTCAAGCAGAATGTTTTGAGGCTTTACATCACAGTGTAGAACCCACTCTAAGCACTCCTCATGTAAATAGCAAAGGCCCTTGGCTGTACCCAAGGCAATATTAAACCTCTTTTCCCAATCAAGTGAATTAGATGAGAGGTTTTCTGCCAAGGATCTGTGCTCTATGTACTTGCAAACCAAAAGCCTGTGATTTCTCTCTGCACAGTATCCCCACATCTCTATCAGGTTCATGTGATTAAGTTTCCCAATCACACTAACTTCCGCTCGGAATTGTGCGTCGCCTTGGTTAGCTTCATTAATCAATCTCTTTACTGCTGCAACTCTATGATCAGATAGTACTCCTTTGTAAACAATTCCTCCTGCTCCTCTTCCAATTTCTTCGCTGAAACCCCTGGTTGCCTTTTCCAGCTCGGCGTAGGTGAATTTTCTAAAGCCTGTTGCAGCTTGAACGTAATCTTGCTCAACTGCACCTGAGTTCTGGTGGATTCTGATCAACAAACACCATACCAAGAAAATACCAATGAATTCAATTGCTCCAATTATCGAAGCAAACCAAAGCATATACTTTAGTGTTTCGTTTTCTTGGCTTTTTGTATACACTCTGTTTAGTAGCTTGGCAATTTCACCTGAGCAATCTAACGTCCTGGATTCTTCCATAGGCTGAGAGTAGAAGTGACTTGCTTTCGGCACTTTCAAGTAAATATCTCCTTCAAAATTCTGTGAACGATACCCGTTTAGCAACAGGATCTTCACAAAACAATAAGGATTGTTATTAGGATAACCAGGCTTGATGAACTTGAATTGGAACCCTTTGCAATCACATCTTTTGGAGCATGCATTTTTACACATATCTAAGGTGTAATTCCGATAGAAACGATTGTCATACCCGTAAAAATCAGCATGAGTCAGTCGAAGAAAAGTGATCTCAGTTGTTGAACAAGAAAGATTGAATTCTGGCTCACAACCCAAAGACCAGTCATTTACATCCTTCGTCTTGAATCCCTGAAGGCAGGAACATTTCCTCCCAGAACTAGGAACATAGTTGCATAAACTATTTGGTCCACAGATGCCGTGAATCTTGCATGGTTGAGATATGGCCTGCCATGAAACAGTCCATTTGCCTCCCTTGTCTTCCCGACTGTACAATCGAATATTTCCATCGCTATCCATTGTGAATCTTCTTTGGAGGTTCGCTCCATAATCTGCTGACTTAAAAAAGAACTTATCTGATGAACTGAAATTGCCCAAAGGATCAAAATGAGCTATTCTACTGTTATTGTAAGTAGTTCTCCCAGAGTCAAAGATAGATACTTCAGGATCTGGCCAATAAATGCTTGAAAAATCAGGACCAGCATAAAGAAGATGGAGAACGTTATCAGTGTCGAAGTAAAGCTTATAGAATCCTGAACTATAGTTGCTTTGACTCCTTGAGGACACAAGCTTCCTGTCTTTGCTCAGTGGCTGAAGCGGAAGGAGAGTGTCGGTGGGGAAATCGAAGCTTTGCCAAAGTAAATCACCTTCCAAGCTCTGCAGTACAAGATTGCCGCTGTCCTGAAGGTATAGTTGCACTGAAGATTCTGAAACTGTGTCCGTTGCCCAAACTGTAACTCGACCAGCATCTTTTAAGATAAGATTACCAGATTTTAGCAGAGAGAGCTCTGAATGTTTCCCATTAACTGGCTGGTCACGGTTTGCCATCCAAACTACGGTGCAGTTTTTGTTGCAGAAAGGTTCATCAAACCATATGGCAAAGCAGTAAGCATTGTCTCCGACGGGAAAAAATCCAGCGACGAAAGTGTTACTCCGTGAAATCAAAACATCGTTTGCTTTGTCGACTGATAAAGATGAGCCTTTGGTAAGGCTATCAGATGCTGAAGACAATAATGGAGAGGATAGAATGAAAGGCAGAGCAAACAAAAGAAGCAGTATTGCCATATGGGGTTTGTATAGAAGTTTAAACAATTTATTGTCAAAGTTTGATCAGCTTTCTCTCATTACTGCTATATATAGGAGAAAGGACTTCTCTCTTTATATAAGTGGATTTTGCTCCAGGTGTGTATGATGAATGAAACAAAAGAATTGAATATTGTTTCTTGTGATAGAAATTAATTTAGAATTGTTTTAATGAGTAGTTGAGTTGGGATGGATAAAAATTTAAATATATTCGTGGGTTAATTTTAGATTTCTTTACGACTCAAATTGTGACTTACCTTAAAATGTTTGTTATTGCGACTTGGATGAAGTCTATAAATATTGTATTTTCTATCTATTGCGATATTAATGTGAAATTTGAGCTTGGCTTACGATTTAAGAATTTTATGTGATTATATCTTACTTTTTATATTGTAATGAAATTTATCTCTAGACTTTAAGGTCAAAAGATTTACCGTTATTTTTCTCTTCTCTTTATACTATAATTGTGTAAATGTGCGTGTACTTAAATCTATGTGCCTGTTGTAATGATCATAAGATAATCATTATATTAAAAAAAATTAGGGTTTTCATAAAGGCAAATATATTTCCCCTGATATTTCACTTGAGAATGCAATATTATCTTAAATTAACATGTGAGCATATTATTTTTCAATCAAATGATGTCTTTTAGATGTTATTAGATTAATAATTCCAAGTGTTTATTCATGGGCAAATTATTGAATACTCTTGGTGTATTTATATCCTTATTCATAGAGTCGTGAGTCTTACATTATTAAATTTAAAAAATAATTAATTTTTTTAGTGATGGTTGTACTACTTTTTAGTATACTGATGCACCCTATATTTACTTTTATTCATGATAAATTTTGATTCGACTCAAATTTGCTCAATTTAAAAGCAATTTGTAAATATTTTAATGCACATAAAATTTTAATGTCAACTTGAATGATCCAACCAAAAAATAACTCATTTAAATTGATCTAATCAATCATAATTTAGATCAGAAAATTAAAGTATTATTAAATATAATTTTTTAATAAAAAAATTTGATTCAAAATAATTTGTAATTTATAAATTAATCTACATATAATATGAAATCCTTTCTGTATAGCAATTTGATTGATAAATCAAATCAATCTAACTCTTAATTCAAACACACTTTAAAAAATTGAGATCGAAATAATCTGCAATCCAAAATAATTCGAATTTAGATAATCCAAATTCAAATGCATTTCATTCAACTCAATCGTCATCACTTATAACATAAGATTTATAATTTAAATCCTAAGAGACACGTTTTTAAAATTTTTTTTAATATAATCATAGGTTAATTAAATATAAAACTTTTGTGTACTTAATGAGCAAATTAATCAAGACGATAGTCAATTAAGGAATAGTCAAATTGGTCTTTCTTCATTTTTAAAGTGTAAAAAATGAGGAAATCTTAAGTTTGAATTTCTTCAATTCTAAGTTAATTCACTCTCATGATGAGAAAAGAAATGACTACCTTCTATTGTGTAGTCTATCAGCAATTGTTATTCAGATCATTTAACCTCCATTGAATTAGAGAAAAAAAAAAAATTAGTCAAGACGGCAAAATTGAGTTTTCTGGATGGAGGGATAAAAGAACAGAAATATATATATATATATATATATATATATATATATATATATATATATATATATATATATATATATATATATATTTATAGTACCAAATTTTCAAATGCACGTGATTTCATTTTCTTTGACCTTTTTAAGTACTGTTTATAGTAAAATTTAGCCGCCAAACACTGTATTCATGCAACTTATATATATTTCCACCTAAAAGAAAATGGAAAAAAAATCCAAATTTTACTATTTTTATAATTATATTATAATTTTTTTTAATAATTACCCCTTAATTATTGATAATAATATAATTGTATTTTGCCGTTAACCATGCTGTTAGAAATTATTAGAACTGTCACCTTAGTTATATTAACACCGTTTAACAATTGCATCATGATAGTTCTATTAATTTGGGAGATAATTTTTATATTTGTCTTTGAATTTTATCTCGTGTATCACTGTTGTTCTTTAATTTTAATTTATTATTAAAAAATTCTTAAATTTTATTTTTTTTAAAAAAAATCCATTTAACCTGTAATAGCAAGTCTGATTTTTAGATAAAAAAAATGCACTGAAAAAAATTACTAGTGTGACCGTCAATAAATTGTGATGTTAGGGTAGTGCTATGCCTCCACGAATTATGTTGTGTAAGCTTATATATTTAGTTGTAAGATATTTCCATTTACTAATAATATTTTGACGTTTGAATTGTATTGCATGTGCCATTTCATATAGCCCATGAAAAGTTAACCACTTCAAGTCCCTCAGCTTCTCAAAATCAATTCCACTTTCCTTTAGAAACTCATTTGACTTGGGATCAAAAACTTCCATTTCTATGAAGAACTTGAAATTAAACTCCCAAATTCCAGTAATAATTCCATTCTCAACGAGAAATATAATACCCAGTTGGATAATTCTCATGCTATCAACTCATCATACTTGTGAGGGGTGTTTCGAAGTAATCCAAAGAACTCCGTGCTCATGGAAACCACCAGGTGGTGGTGCAATGGCACGTTCATTTTTTCCAGCTCTTTCATGAGATTTATTTTATAGGCAAAAGAAAAAATTTTTATTAAAAGAAAAAATACGGAAACATAACAATCCAAACTATGAATTATCTCCAAAATACAATAGAGCCAAAATGAATGATTGCAGCGACAAATGCAATTAACAATGGGCTCTAAAACACATAGCAAGCAGCAAATTGAAGGAACAAACAACAGAGTTGAAACACCAAGCCCAAAGAACAATAGTAGACCAAAGCCCAGATCAAATAAAAAACACCAAATCAAAATTGCCAAGCTAACCAAAGCCACCTCCATTTGCCAAAGTTCTGTTGACCCCATGAGCTCAAAGGAGTAAGGATTTTGATGATAGCAAAACTCAATTAGAATCAAACTAACTTTTCTTTAAGTATTGTGATATATCTTCCTAAGTATAAAAAGAAAGATTCATGAGTTGGTGAAATTATGCTTTGAAGAAAAATGACATCCTAAGGCAATTCAAGATGAATCAAAGACGAGGAAGACAAGAAACAAAAATGCTATATTCCAAACTATATTGAAGATCAAAATGAAGGTACATAGTTTAGAATACAGTTTAAGTATCTTAAGAATATTTGTGAAAAGAATTGAGGAGTAGTGTTAATGAAATTAACTTTTAATCCCTCAAATTTTTATCCTAAGTTTTTAAAACTTGTTTTTAAGTTTTGAATGGCCTAAAAGTATTTTATTATGATATGATGCAATGTTTTTAATTTTTCAAATTTGAGCAAAAATGGTTTATAAGTTTGCTATTGTCTCTGGTATGCTAACTAGTTTGCTAACAGACTTAAGTCCGCAAAAAATCACGAAAAATGATAAAATAATGGCTAGTTTCTTGAAATTTAAATTTATAACATTCTAATGAGTTTTCAAATGGTCAAAAATAGTTTGGGACCATAAATACACTTATTCTTGGCCATTTTGCACTTAATGAAAGTTATTATAGTGTTTCCAACTCTTTAAAGTCATTTAAAACTTTCATTCAAAGTGCTCCCACTTGTTTTTATTGCTCTCCATTGGCATATCTACTCAACTTTTCTTTTTAGATTTTGTTATAATGAGTGAGAGTGAGTTTTAAACACTTTATTAGCATTTCTAAGAGGTCTAGCAAGCACCTATTGAAACTTGAAGGTGTAAAGTGTTTGGGATAACACTTGTGAGAAGTTTGAAGCTACTTTGTAAAGCTTTGGAGTGGAGATTTGTAAAAAGCTTTTGTCTCTTGTCTTTAAAAGAAAAGAATAGTGAAGTGAAGACTCAAAGAGGTACCTTTGATAGAGTGGATGTAGGCTATTTAAGCCGAACTACTATAAAAATTTAATATTCTATTTTCTTAACCCTTACTTTTTAAATTTCTGCATTTTATTTTCTGGTTAAGTTCAATTTGTATGCTATGTTTTGAATCAGTTTATTGTTCTATTTGCTGAGTATTGCTATATTCTATTTGAATAGTATGCTGAGTATACTTTGAGTTTGGTTTGCATAAATAGTTTATTTAAGCTATTTATCACATACACATCAAATTAGAACACTTAGTTAAATTAAGCTACAATTTTTCAAAGGTTTTAAGCAAGAACCGAAAAATTTTATTAGTCCAATTCACCACCCCCCCTCCCCCTGTTGGACATATTTGGGACGTCAAGATCAAAAACTACTACAAACCCGAAGGCGAAGCCTAGAGAAAGCATTGAGGCATTATGAAACATAGCCAAAGAGAACCAACAAGCCATAAACAACTAAATCAAAGAATGGGAAAAAAAAAAAAACAAGAAGCCCATCCATGTAAACCTAGACATAGACCTAATGAAAGGGACCCTAAGAAGAACAACTGAAAGGAAACTAAAGAAAAGAATCCCAAGAAGGAAGAGAAAGGCAGAAGAAAACCAGTAAAGACATACTCAAACTTGCCAAGAAAACTAACAAGGTAGGCACACACCTAACAATTGATTAAAAACAACAAAAGAAATAAAAAAAACCCATGAGAACAACAAAACAAAAAGAAAAAAAAAATCTAAAAAATAGAAAACCCTTGACTAGAAGATAGGGAAAGAGACTAAAGCCAAAGAATTGAAAAACCCTCACTTAGATGCCCAAATAATCAAAGGAACAACACAACAAAGACCAATAAACCCAAATTTGGAAAAGGACAGAATTGCAAAAAGAAACCATTAATGGAAATATGGAAACCTAAAAGAAACTAGAAAGGCTAAACATTCAACGATATTGATATGCTTTCCTCCATAACATTATGTCAGAATTAATCTGACTGACCATGAAATCCAAAAGTTTTTCATTCGAAGTAGATTTGGCTGCTTCCTCCTTAACATTGAGAGGCATTGCATCTGGATTCTGCCCAAGGTCAGAAACTTGATGACGTGCGTTGATTCAATATATATTGTATTTAAAGGCTAGTTTGGGGGGCTTGAATTTTGAAATCACAGATGATATGGGGGAGTAAGAACCCCTTTTCTCCGACTGATTGAAAGGCCTTAGCTTTCTGCACTTCTTCCTCTTCCCACCCTTATTCAACTTAGGAGCAATATCAATTAAATCGTTAATTAGTTTGCATTATTTCCTCTATTTAGATAATCTGGATAGCTTGAATACCTAGATAATTTGGATATGTTGAATACTGTCTAAGGGTAAGATGTTGGAAGAACTTAGGCTAGGCTTTTGAACGAGACCAAAGCAAGAGGATTGTTATTTGGTGTGGCAAAGTTAGTAGGCCTTAAATCCATCAAAGAGGCAATTGGATCTTCATGTTGAGGGACATCAACTAGAGAGAAACACATTTATCAATAAAATGATTACACTCTATTTCACCATCATTTGGGCAACCGATTGAATATACAGTCTTTGAGCCCCTTAATATAGATGATTATACCAAACCAACAAGGTGGTTGCATTTTTAGAGAAGGCATACACTGTTGAGCTACTATTCGTGAGATGTTCCATATCATTTTTGTTGCATATGCTGAGCTCCACGTCTCCATATTCGAAGGGAGATGAAAGAGCTTTATGGTGAGGTTCAATTATAGGCTAAAATAGGTTCATGCATGGTTCTCAAAGACCTGAATATGGTAACATAGACTCTCAATATCGACTAAAATTTATTTGTTAATACGACCCGAAGCATTTGTTAATAGGAGAATTCTTGCATAATCCAGCCTTGATTTGGATTGAGTAGTGTTGTTCATTGAGATGAATTTTTCACATGAGTTCCCTAGCTGAAAAAGTCCTTTAACTAGGCATGAAGCGAGACTCCATGGAGCTTGAGTTGAGCCAAATGAGGTGACTAGCTGGAGAATGGAAGTTTTGCCATGGTTGAACATCATAACACCATTGGGACAACCAGCCCTGAGAATTTGAAAGGAAGCTATTCATATGGTCTGTTGTATCAAAAGTAAGGAGAACCATATCACTTCCAAATGGCTTAACATCTATAGAGAAAATGCCTTTTGACATAAAAACCAATTGAAGATTGTTCAAGGATTGAATATTCTTCAAGTATGCAATTTTGGATCTCGATAACCAAGCCAAGTTTGTCTTCTCAGTCTCAGTCGATATTTTGTAGCACCCTCCCTCCATGACCTGAAGCTCAAATGGAATATGTTCCCTTGACTTGCCTGGGCAAATATCAAACCCAACATAATCTTTTTTAGCAACAGGTCGCTCGTTGAAACTCTAGTTCTGCTTGCTGTGGCTAAAGACATAGGGCCTATCCCTAGTATATCTAGATATAAAGGCCCTAGGCCTGTAGGAGCCATCCATATATATAGCATTGAGGACATAAAGAAGATCCTGGACC
Organism: Hevea brasiliensis; assembly: GCF_030052815.1. NCBI lineage: Eukaryota > Viridiplantae > Streptophyta > Magnoliopsida > Malpighiales > Euphorbiaceae > Hevea > Hevea brasiliensis. The sequence goes on along the minus strand of NC_079504.1, from coordinate 29,405,490 downwards.
ACTGCCATGGAAGGTACCTTGATGAAGCCAAACTTGCATCCTCTTTTGCTTAGCTTGTTTGGGATGTAGAAATCTTGAATAGCACCAAATTTGGAGAAAGCTCTACATAATCCTTGCTAGAGTAAGCTGGGAAGTTTTTGACATAGATAGAGGGGAGGTTGCAGTTTTGTGATGGTGTTTTGGTTAGGCTTCTAACGGGGTAGGGTGTCGTAGAGTTAAGGTGGTCAGAGTTGGAAGAAGGGAGGTTATGGGAAGGGAGAGGTTTTAAAAGCATTTTTTATTTTTTGCTAGAATTAAATTGAAACCATTGATTTGCCAAGTATGGTCACAGCTCTTCCATGAGATTAAATGCCCAAACTTGCTTAACTCTTATCTCGCATATTGTGATTGCTCAGTTACTTGAGTCCAAGGGTGGAAGGAAGGGGCTAAGAGAGTTTTAGCTCCCGCAACCATTCTAAAAGAAAAAAAAAAAACTATTTTATTTTAGCTGTTGGTCCATCAAAAGTAATTTATACTGTTTTATCATTACATATATTTGTAATGTGAAATATTAATATGCAATAAATTTTCATAGCATTGGCACCTTCAAAAAAGTTTCTAACTTAATTACACTCTATTATTGTATTTTTTTAAATACACAATATTGTCCTCTCAAAACATATAAACAATAAGTATAGTTAATAACTTTTAGAATCAATTTTATATATAACATTGGGGCATAAAAACTTTTTTTGACTCTATCCCCAATTAAATAGAGACTGAGTTACAATTTATATTAATCTTTGAAAAATAGATTATTTAAAGATAACCACCTTTTTCGAATAATAAGGCACAATCTTGGAGTTGGAGGTGGATTGAGGCTTGGATTTGGGCTTGTCATCCAACAGAGCTAGATATTATATTATGAGGATTCATATATAAAAATAAATATAATATAATATTTATATGCATATTTATGAATGTACATATTTGTATAAAAATATATTAATTATGTAGTAGATAATTTATATTAAATTATTTTATTTAAAATTGAAAATATATAATTACCAGTTAATTAAAAATATTTTTAAAAATAAAAAAATAATGACAACTAACTTGAATTCTTTTTTAATAGATATAATTTATTGAATACTTATTTTATTAATAAATCTAAAAAAATAAAACATTGTCTATAATTTAAATAAAAAATTATTAAAATAAACAAAAATTAATTATGTGATTAATATAAGGTAATAATAGAAAAGATATTATAACATTATAATAATTTTAATAAATATGTTAAATTATAATTAATTGTTTGCAATATAAAATAAATTAATATAATTTTTAATTATATTTATTTATAAATTAAATAATTGTTATTAAATAATAAAAATTAAAAAAAATAAAACTTTATAAAAGGAAAAAGAAAAATTAATGGGAGTTATTGGGGCTTGGGAGGCCATGCTCCCCTTAGCCCCAATAGAGCTCCAACCCGCCAAGAGGAGGAAGATGAGAGAGCAGAGTGAAAGAAGCGAGCAAAGTTGGAGTAGAGAGAGTGACTAAGCCACATTTGTCATAAGCCTAACAACTTAAGCTTTCAAGCAAGCTCGAACCTAAGGAAGTGAACAAGGTTGCAGTTGGAGGTTACCAGTCCTTGCTACTTCAACAGTTTGTCGATAATGGGCTGTCGGTGCCATTGCCGATAATGGACAAAGAAAAGACTGCAGCGGTGTGAGAAAAGAAATGAGAAAAAGACAAAAGCAATATTTTTTGAGAGGAACAGGATGTGGGTGTTTTAGAGGTGGGAGAAAGAGGGTGTTTTTTAAATTAAATCTCTTCTTGGACTCTATTTAAAGGTTTTGACTAGCAAAATATGCTCTGGAAATTAGATATTCGAGAGTGTTTGGTGGAGCTAGCTGATAGATATTTGGTAAAATTAGAAAAACATAACAGATAACTAATTAAGGATATTTATCACCAATTTTAATTATAGAATTATTCATGAATAATTGTATAATTTTTTTCATTATTTGACAAAAACTTTTACCCATTTATCCAATAAAACTTATGACGGCAATTTCATATCCAAATCTTTAGATATCAAAAAAAAATTATTACTATTTATTATTTATTTATTTATTTCAAAAATATAATAAATAATATGATATAATAAATCAATAATTATATATTTATTTTAATAATAAAATAAATAATATGATATAATAAATTAATAATAATAATTTATTTTAATAATAAAATAAAAATATTATTTATACCCTTATTAATCATTTTACTCATCGTTAACAATAACGATAATGGTTAAATATAATTATCAAATATTTAACATAAATAGCTATCCGCTAACAATAATAGTTATTATTTATCAATTATCAGTTGCATTTAATATTTAAATCAATGAAATCTGAAACTAATTGTTTTACTCGTTTTGTGTAAATTATTTATTATTTTATTTTAATAATGTAATTTAAAATGTATTATTTTATATTTTCATAATCATATTATAAAACTTTGTTAACAATAAAAATTTTAATTAATCATAATTTTATTTCAAGTGTTAATAAGTATATAAGTTGATTAATATATTATTTTCAAATTATTTGACATATATAAAAAAAAAGATAAAGGAGGTAATATATATATATATATATATATATATATATATATATATATATATATATATATATATATATATATATATATATACCATTTGTTGATTTTTGAAGTATCATATTAAAATTCTTAGATTTTATATATAATAAAAAATATTTTTAAAAAAATGTTTAAATTTTATAAATAAAACATGTAAAATTAAATGAATGAAGTAATTCAATAATAAAATTAAAATATAATAAAAACACATAAATTTGATTATTGAAATATAAAGATGGACTCAAATAACAAATTACTCTTTATTTATTTATTTTATTGGATAAGCCAAGAGTTTTATTAGAGAGAAAGCATGTGGACAAGATTTAGACATGAAAAATCTCTAATCTATTCCCATGCCATCAGGCAATCCTCAAATACAACCAGACAAAACTCATAGCAATAGAAGGAATCAAATAAAAACAAGAAAAATCAACAACTCTAAAAACAGCCACCTTTTATTTAACAGCTTGAATTTACTTAATATTTTATAAAAATAAAGCTATTGCATGTGCGAGGTGCTTGGGCCTTCATCGCGAGCATTACTTCTCTCTTGTCCACTCTGAAAAATGCCTTTGATACGTTGCAATTCTCTGATTACATCTACCATCGTCATCCTCTCTGTTGGAAGTTCCGTAAAGCATGCAACTCCAATTCTCATTGCAGAGACTAAACAATTTATTAAACTTTCTCTTCCAACTTCAGATAGAATGCATGGATCTATAATTTCCATGACTTTGTAAGTAAATGATTTCTCAACAAAAATATGAAGATTTAATCCATTTTTAAAAGAACTATCCGTTGGTTTCTTTCTAGTAAACATCTCCAACAACAGAATTCCATAGCTATAAATGTCTCCTTCTACAGAAGCCAAGTCACCCATGCCATACTCTGCAGACAAAGTTTACAAATAATTCAAAACTATTTATACATATACTATACATTTTAATATGAAATAAAAGTTTTAATGTATAAGGTATTGAATATGATTTTTTAAAATGAATTTCATATTCATAACTGAAAGAAATTTCTTACCTACACCAAGGTGTTTAATTTATACATCCAGCTAATCAGAAATTAGAATTCCATATTTATAGTAGGTCCTACCATGTTTTTAGATAAGGCCCACTATGATTTTAAATTATATGTCAAGTTTTAATTAGATGGATGTATACACCTGAATGTGTATAAGAATTTTCATGTAGAAGTTTGAGAGAAGATTTCAATTTCCTGTTGAAAGAAAAAGAAGCTGGAAATGCAAAATGTGTACCTGGAGCAACATAGCCGATACTTCCTCTGATTGCCAGAGAACCACTTTGATACTGTTCAGCCCCATCAGAAATTGCAGAGACAATCTTAGCCAATCCGAAATCTCCAACATGGGCTGTCATCTCATCATCTAGAAGAACATTACTTGGCTTTAAATCGCCATGGATGATTGTGGAAGGGCAGCCATTATGAAGACACTCGATTGCACAAGCAATATCAATAGCAATGTTCAGCCTCTGAATTAATTTCAGATTTCCTGTAACTGTTTGTTGCCCATCTTCCCCTGCATTTTCTGGGTGCAACCATTTCTCCAAGCTTCCATTAGGCATGAATTCATATACCAGAGCTTTGAAATCATTCCCTTCAAAGTCAATGCTAGAACAGGCACTCAGTAGCTTCACCAGATTTCTATGCCTGATGGTTCTAAGAGCTTTGCATTCTGACATGAAACTATGCGACGCACCTCCACGTTGCAGATTAAACACTTTTACTGCTATTTCTATTCCTGCTTGACCAAGAATGCCTTTATAGATAGAACTATAGCTGCCAGTGCCTGTTATATTGAATGCAGAGAATCCATCTGTAGCTTTGAAGAGTTCTGCATATGATATTCTCAAAAGTTGGTGCTTGAATGATGGCATGGAAATGCCTATTATTCTCGGCATTCTTTTCCTGTGCCAGAAAATTAAGGAACCTACCAACAATAGCAAACATAGGGTAGCACCAACCACTGAGATTGTTACTTTCAGCATAAAAGAGAGTTTGTTCTTGCTGGATTGACAAGGAGGAAGTTTCAATTCTGTGATGCCTCCACAGAGTTGATTGTTTCCCAACAATGAAACTGCACTTGAATTCAGAAAGATTCCATGTTTTGGAACTTCTCCTTCAAGCCTATTAAAAGAAAGATTCAGAAGGTTCAACCCATCAAGCGCAGCTAAAGAAACTGGAATTTTCCCAGAAAAATTATTGCGCGAAATATCCAACTTTCTTAAGCCCTGCAAAGAACTCAAAGCCTGAGGTATCTCTCCATTAAATGAATTACCCTCCAGTTAAAGCATTTCAAGATTCAATCACTTTCCAATAGAGCTTGGAATTGTTTCTGATAATCTATTATTGGATAAATCCAACAGAAGTAGATTTTGAAGCGAACCTACTTCTGATGGAATAGGGCCGGAAAGTTCATTGTTAGATAAATATAATCCAACAGAAAGAGAAGAAAGGCCTATAACTTGTGGGGGTATTGAACCACTGAGACTGTTATGGGAGAGATCCAACTCTATCAAGTTAGGACAGCTACCAAGACTTGGTGGTATGTTTCCTTGTAGTTTGTTAAGACTCATGTAGAGACCACTCAGAAAAGTCAAATTACCAAGAGAAGATGGGATAGTTCCTGAAAAGTTGTTGCTAGATAAAGTCACATATTGCAACCTCTGAAATTTCCCAAAATCAATTAGAATAGGACCAGAAAGAAAATTCCAGCCAAGCTGCAAGATTCTTAAATTAACAAGGTTTTCAAGACCCAAGGGAATGGAATTTTGCAGCTGATTTTCTGAAAGGCCTAGAATCCACATGTCTTTGGATAGGTTGGCTATGGATTTGGGAATGGATCCATTAAGAAAGTTCTTTGTAACATAGATTTGTTGTAATTTGGAGCAGTTGGTTAAAGGATCAATGAAACTCAAGTCATCTTGTGGCTAATTCTCTGCAAGTAGAACAATTCTGAGATGTGGCAGCTTTCCAAGATCTCTTGGAATTAAACCTGTGAAATTGTTTCCACTGAAAGAAATTTGATAAAGAGCAGAAGCATTTGATAGTGAAACAGGAATTGACCCAGTGAACTTGTTAAATGAAAGTCCAAGGGACGATAAGTTGGTAAGCGTGAGTCCTATGTCAAAGGGGATGGTCCCATGCAATTGGTTAAAATTTACGTTAAAAGCAATAACGCTGGAGATGTTAAAGAGGCCATGAGGAATCTCACCAACCAGATTGTTTTCGGCAAATAATAAGTACTCTAGTTTCTGAAGTCTGGAGAGTTCCTTTGGAATCTGTCCTTGCAAGCCATTTGTTCGCAGATCGATTCGGTAAAGAGATGAGAGATTGCCAGTGGAAGAAGGAATACTTCCTGCAAGATTATTTCTTGCCAAGCCTAGAGCTCCAAGTTTAGCTAAAGAGCCCAACTCAGCAGGTATGTTTTCAACGAGTTTGTTGTTAATGAGATCAAGATAAACAAGGTTGGAGCAACGAGACAAGTTTGCTGGTATATTGCCAGTAAATGAATTATTAGCCAGAGTGAGAGATCGCAAGCGACGAAGACGACCAATCTGCTGTGGCATTTCGCCATTGAAGCTATTTTTTTCGAAGTTGATGACTCTGAGAAAGGAGAAGTTTCCAATATGAGGCGACAGAGATCCTGCTAAGCCTTGGGAGTTGAGAATCAATGATATGACCCTGTCAGGATGTCTACGACTGCATGAAACACCATGCCAATTACAGAAATACACCGAATCATTCCAGGAACTCAAGACCTGAAAAGAATCTCGATGTATAGCTTGTTTGAAGGCTAGCAAAGCAAGCCGATCAGTCACATTTTGCAAGCAGGTATCAGGTTTAGCTGTGTACAAGGACCAACAAAAGAAGGCAATGCAAAGAAAAAGCCACTTAGCCATACTCTCTCAACGAAAACTGTGCTTTGCCAATTGCTTGTGCATAGGTGTATATAAGCATAGGGAAATTCTCGCCAGCGCCAAGCAGTATTATATATTTCCCATTATCGATCATCGAAACATTATTTAACTTCAAATCAGCTTGCTTTACCATTGAAGCATTATTATGATCCACTTCCCTAAACCGTAATTCAAGGGTTAGTCTCCTCCATCTCCGAGGGATGAGGCCACAATTATCAATTAAGAACTACTTAATGAGGAGATGAAGGATGCTTTATCGTTGACTTACAGCAACTCAAATTATAATGCTTCTGCTATATATGGCCATAAATTATGCTCTTATATGCATTACAATTCAATAATTTTTAGTCTATAGTTTTAACAAATTTCTTGAGAATCTTTATGGGACTGACTAATTGAATTTGGTTAAATAACTTATTCAGGAGTTGTCTGATTTAATATCTACTTAAAATTAAATTTAATATATTTTAATTATAATTTTTTTTAAATAACAACTTTTTATAAATTACTTTTTTCAGTAATATCTAAAATAATTTTTTTTAAAAAAAATACTTTGTAATAATTTCCTAAACATAATTAGTTGATTTTATTTAAATATTAAATTTTTTTTCTTAAAAATCACTAAAAAATAAATTTATATGATATGTATTTGGATTTATACTAAATATCTAAATGAAAATAGATTTAAATTTAGTCCAAATCTCATATATTCATGACAAGCTAAAAATTTAAAATAATTATAATCAAATATATCACCTTTATATGATATCGTAATTTTTAAATATTTTCATTATTTTTTTATTAATTAAATAAAATATTTTTAAATATATCAATTTTAAATTTTAATTAAATTTTAAATCAAATATTTAAAATCTAAATTTGAAATCCTAATTCTAAGATCCAAATCCAATTTTAAGATCATGTCCTTAACATTTTTTTTATACATTATTTTGGATGCAACTTGATGAAAAAATGTATGGCGGCTCTTCAACTAAATTCTCTCGGCTGCTTCGAGAAGAACAAATTAGCATAGCATTTTAAAAGAATATCTTCTAAAGATAGCTCAATAATTAAATAATTTATAGAAATTTAAATCTTAATTCAATGGTGTTTGAGTTATGTGTGAGGTTTTTACTTCAAACTTTAATTAGGGTATAATAATAAAATAAATATATTAAAGATTTAAATTTAAACATTTGTATTCTTCCATTTTTAAAAAATAAAAGAAAATTAATTAAATTATTCCTTAATTTTTAATATAGTTTATTATTAAATCTCACTGCGTGGAATGAAGGATTTATGAAAAGAAAATTGAGAATTATTCATCAGCTACACGATCGAGTCATTTGGAAAAATTAACACATAATAATTTATTAATCCAAATTCTGCTGTGGAAGTGCTCAAGTTTATTCACTTGAAGTTCACTCAAAAGTCAAAACTCATAGAGAAGGGAGAAGGGTGCTCACTTTCTCACGTCAAAAATATTCTGAAGGCTTATTTACCGTAATTATATTATAGTCTCGTGGAATAATTTTATGTAAAATTATATATATTTTTCTTATTCATACCGTCTTTAAGATATTTTCTGATTTAGAACGTGTTTATTTTAATTTATGAATTCATCAAACTAACTTATAAGTAAAAGTAATTTTATTAATATATTATTTTCGAGTAGTCCTTTTCTCTTATATTCATGCATAATTTTCTCGACCCGAAATAATTATGACATTGATTATAATACCCTAAGACTAATTAGACCAAATAACTTTTAATTCTAACCACTTAATTAAAAATAATAATTCAAAATAGTTGAGCCTAACGTATATAAACCTTTTATTTTCTCATTTTCCAAATCTATGTGGAAATGTATCATAGGGACCACTAAGAATGGATAGTCTGCTAGTTTTGTTCTCCTACGTCTCCATTGAACACAACTTAACGGTGTACCATGCTGCATGAAACTGAAATTTTGTCTCTACTAAATTATTGACTTGTTACGTGTGGCCTCAAGATTGTTAGAGAAAAAAAAATAATTTTCAAACATTATTTTTCCTCAAAATAAAAATTTTAAATTTATAATACATAAATTTTAACTTCCACGAGAACATTTACCCACATCACAGCATTTAAGCTTAAAGGGTAATAAGGGACAATAATGTGTACATATCTCCCAATTAAGTAGCTAAAATTTTAAAATTGAGGTTGTAATTATTATTTTTATTAATTTATTGAATATTATAAATGCTTGTAACTTAGAAATTAGGTTTTATTTCTTAATTTTATACGAACAGAGATAATAAATTTTATCTATAAATTATTTTATAATAAATAAATTTTAACTTGATAATAATTAGAGTTATTTTTACTCTTTTAAATAATAAAATTTTAAATCCAAAAAACAAATGAGAAAAAAAGATAAAATTGAATTTCAATTATTTTCTTCAGATAAAATTGTTGTCTTTATACGTATAAGGTAACAGTTTTATTTACAAACAAATTAATACACTATGTAAAAAATTTAATAAAATTACCATTAAAATTATTATAATAACAATCATTTATACTATTCAAGGCAGCGGTTTATTTGCTACAAAAACGTAATCAAAACTCAACTTTATGTGACTGTAGTGAAAGCAGTTGTCGTGATTTTGAAACTGTTGCCATTAACTTATAACTACATTATCAGCATACATGATAGTGATTTGTCTTCCTACTTTAATCAATTGTGTTGAATTTATTGTTGAGTCTGAATCTTCTAACGCCCTTGTGTGGATCTTAGGCTTTTCTTGTGGTCCATGGAAGCATGATAACCTTGTCAAAAGCAATCTAAATTCGTTCGCACAGCTGCCAAATATCAGTTTTTTTCTTCTCCTCTCGTGAATACAATGGCTTTGCTGACTGCTTGGCTAACTTGGGCAAGAATAGATTAGACGATTTTGTAGCTTTTGTTTAATTGTTTTTTTTTTCTCCACTTTTTGAAGAAAATTTATATAATAAAACGGTGATTTTATGTAGGTAATCTGATGCATACATTTTGCATAATCATTTAAGTTTAATTTCATAGCTATTTTATTTGATTATTAGTCATTTTTAGCTAATTTCATTAGTTAATTAGTTAGTTTTTCATAATTGTCAATTTTAGATTGATTTGTAATTTTTACTTTATTTTGTAGGAAAAATGGTGTTTTGGAAGGACTAAAAAGAAATTTTGCCATTGAGGAGTGATCTCTACAGCCAAAGATGTCAAAAACAAGTTTCAAAGTTGAAATATGCATTAGCCAAATTACGCATAACTTGCCGCATAAGCCATGTAGATCTGCATAAGGAGAAAAATCATTGCTCCAATACCTGCCGAATTGTGCATAAGGAGAGTGCATGGCTTATGCGGATTCACGCCCCCTTATGCAATCTCACGGAATTGTGCATAACCTATGCACTGGTCATGATTTCGCATAAGTGAGCGAGCTAAACCAGCGCATAAGGGACTGCATGACTTATGCAGTCCACTTATGCAGTCCCACAAAGATTTCATTAATGAGCTGGCAGAAGATTCCCTCAGAAAATCCCTCCTAAAACACACCATTTTAGGGCTCCATGTCAGAAAATGCTATAAATAGCCCTATTTCCCATTTTAGAAAGGGGGGAAGAAAGAGAAGGAAGAGGAGAAGAAGGAGCAGCAGCAACTGAAGAGACACAATCACCTCCCACACCATTTTCAACCAGATTTGAGGATTCCTTTCCTTTCTTACATTTTTCCTACATTTCTAGTGTTGAGCTTTTTGTTTCTTAGCTTAGATTAAAGTTTTATTTCCATATTAAATCAGAATATCTTTTAAACATTATGGATAGTGAGTAGTTTTACTTTGATTCTGGAGTAAGGGATGTAATATTTAGTTATTTTTGTGAATTTGAACTGGGTTAGTCCCAATTTAATGAATTTATGAGGTTTAATCCATTTCTTGTGTGCTTATTCACATGCTTAATGAAGGGCCCCATTAAGTTATGTTCTTAATCCTTGGTTGAAGCACCGAAAGGAGAAAACCAAGTGATAGTTAATCAAGAAATTGGACTTAATTAACTTAGATCTAGAAATAGACTAAGGGTTAAGAGGGTTTTAATAGATTGATTAAAGAACCTAATGGGTCTTGGTTAATTTTAACTCCACGAAAGTAGGATTAAGTTAATTAAAGCACTCTTTGTCTCACTCGAAAGAGTTTTCAAAGGATTTTAGAATTAATCTCCTTTAAACCCATAAATTTCATGGATTGGGCTAGCTAGGAAAAATCCCAAAATGACTTAAATATGAACCCTTAACTCCAGAATCGTCTTTCATCAATTATTGCTTGGAATTTTACTTTTGAGTGTTTAGTTTAATCTCATTTTATTAATTTTCATTATTATCAATTTCTTTATTTTGCGAATTATTAAATTAGTCATTGTTTAAATTTAGTTTTGCATTTTCATACCTTATGCTTCAAATTCCTAAATTTCTTTTATTAATTTGATTAAAATACAATTTTAACATATTTTATTTTATATCAAAAATTCAATCATTAACACAACTCCTCGTGGGAACGATATCTTTTTCTATACTACTTGAACGACCCGTGCACTTGCGGTTGGGACACATCAAGTTTTTGGCGCCGTTGCCGGGGAGTTGTTTGTTTAAGATTGAATTCTTGATTATTTTAGTTGTTTATAGTTTTATCTTTGTTATCTTTTCATTTTGTGTTTGTTTGTTCTTTTTCAGGTACTTTTAATCTTTTATGAGAAGAGCTAGAAGCACAAGTGACACATCCTTATTGTTCAACCCTGAAATTGAGAAGTTTTGTAAAGCCAACAAGAAAGAAACCAGAAAAAGAAAAGAAGCTTTGAGAGCAGCTAAAATTGAACAAGAAATGGCTGAAGAAAGAGTTGGAATCGGTGGTGATAATGTTGAAAATGATCGAAACAATGAAAATGCAGCTCATGGTGAAGAAGTTGTAAATGCTAATGTGCCTAAGGGAAGTATGATGGATCACGCATTTCCTCATTTTGATGATTTAAGAGAGAGTATAGCAAGACCAAGAATTGATGCAAATAGTTACAAGATGGATTTTGGAGTACTACAAATGATTCAGAATTCTCAATTCGGAGGTCATCTTTCAGAAAATCCTCATACTCATCTTAAGAAGTTTGTTATGATCTGTGACATGCAAAAGCAACCAGGAGTATCTGATGATGCAGCAAGGCTAAAATTGTTTCCATTCTCTTTGAAAGATAGAGCATTGGATTGGCTTGATTCTTTACCTCACAACTCAATTACAAATTGGGAGCGACTCAACGATGCATTTCTTGCCCAATACTTTCCACCTGGAAAAACTCAAGAGTTGAGGAATCAAATGATTGCTTTTAGACCAAGAGAAGATGAGACTCTTTATGAGTCATGGATGAGATGGAAGGAATTGGAGAGACAATGTCCTCATCATGCCATTCCTAAATGGATGATAAACCAGAATTTTTACACAAATGTCACTCCTGCTATCAGAGGAATCATTGATGCTCAAGCGGAGGAATTCATCATTAAGCATGAAGATGAAGCTTATGAGTTATTAGAGAAAATAGCAAAGAACAGTCATCTATGGAGTAGTCCAAGAGGGTCAACTCCAACTCAAAAAAGGCAAGTTGCTAGAATGTATGAGCTTGATCCATTCAACATGATCAATGCCAAATTTGATGCACTCACTAATGTCCTTGCTAAGAAAATGGAGGATTTAAGTATGCTAGTCAGTTCATCATCATGTTCTGGAAGTTCTCAACAAGTTACTTATGCAGAAGGAACAATAAGCTGTGGAGTAGATTATCCTTCATATGCTTGGAGGAATCATCCCAATTTTTCATGGGAGAATCAGCAAAATCAAGCTTCAACTCAGAACTTTTCACCACAACAACAAGGGCATCAATACCAACAACCTAGGCAACAACCACCTAGTTTTCAGCAAAAGAATGCAAATCCTGCACCTTTACCAAGACAGCAAGAACAAAGTTCCACCATAGAGGCTTTATTACAACAAATTCTTGCTAATCAAACTAAGCGTGATGAAGAGTTGAGAGAGATGAAAGCAAGGCTGGAACAAATGCAAACACACAATAGGATCTTTGGAAAATCAGATTGCACAACAAGCATGCTCATCAAGTACCAATTCTATGGGGAAACTTCCTAGTCAAACAGAAAATCCAAGGGAGCAATGTCATGCCATCACACTGAGGAGTGGTAAAATAGTGCATAATGAGAAGAGTGAAAAAGTTGAAAAGAGAGAAAATGAGGAAGATTTTGAGGGAGATGAAAAACAAAAGAGTGAAAAAGGGAGTGCAAGAAAAGGTAAAGAGGAGGTTGGAGAGAAAGAAGAGAAATATATACCTCCAGAGCCTTACAAGCCACAGCTTCCCTTTCCACAGAGATTTCAAAAAGCCAAGCTTGATAAGCAATTTGGGAAGTTCTTAGAGGTTTTGAAGAAGCTATATATAAATGTGCCTTTTATCGATGCTCTTTCCCAAATGCCTTCTTATGCTAAGTTTTTGAAAGAAATTCTCTCAAACAAAAGAAGACTTGAAGATTATGAGACTGTAGCCTTAACTGAGGAATGCAGTGCTATCCTCCAAAGGAAACTTCCTCCAAAGCTCAAGGATCCAGGGAGTTTTTCAATTCCATGCCACATTGGGGAATCATGTTCTGTAAAAGCTTTATGTGATTTAGGGGCTAGTGTAAGCCTTATGCCCCTCTCCATCTATGAGAAGCTTAACATGGGAGATCTTAAGCCAACCCACATTTCTCTTCAGTTGGCAGACAGATCAATTAAATATCCAGAAGGGATTTTGTAAAATATACCACTGAAGGTTGGAAAATTTTACATCCCAGTTGACTTTGTCATTTTGGACATGGAAGAGGATTCTCATATGCCAATCATTTTGGGGAGGCCTTTCCTGGCTACAACTGGTGCTTTGATTGACGTGAAAGGTGAAAAGCTTACTTTTAGAGTCGGAGAGGATCATTTAGTCTTCAACATTGGCAATGATAAAAAGAAGCAACATGAAGATGTAGACTCTTGTTTGAGAATTGATATAGTTGATGAGTTAGCAAAAGAGCACTTTAGAAAGAGCTATCCAAAGGCTTCTCTTAAAAGTTGTCTTATCCATGAAGGGAGTATCAATGATGAAAATCCAAAAGAGGCTGCATTTGCACAAAATTTGAATAGTAATCCACCTTGTCCTATGGCACCAATCTTTCAAGTTGAGCAAGTGGAGAAAAGTGAAGTCAAGCAACCATCTCTCAAAGAAAAAGATGCACCAAAGGTCGTCAAGAAAGAAATGGTTGGATTTTTAGACAAAGCAACAAGGATCTTCTCATATGATGGAAAGAAAATGAAGTATAGATTCATTGAAGCTCCTATTGGAAACAGAGGCAATAAATTCCAATTTCAGGCGCCATGAAACATGAAAAGAGTCCAGCTAAGGACTATAAATTAGCCCTCTTGGGAGGCATCCCAAGTTCTTTTGTTTTCCTTTTTGTTGATTTACTTTTATTTACATTGCTTTTGTTTTTATCTTAAATCTCCAAATTCAATTTTTGACATTGTTGAATCTTGTCCCTTGTAGATGTATTTCAATGGAGGAAGGCTGGTGAACTGCTGGGGAGTGACCCTTAACTGATATTTTATCCCTCAACTCTCCCAAAACTAATTAATTTTTGCTGCATAACCTGTGCAGGTTTGCTCTTGGTTTATGTAGAAAAATGAAATTTGCAGCAAAGGAGGGGGTCTGCAGCAGATGAATTATGTTCTTGGTGAGGTTGGGTGTATAACTTTTAAGTATTTGTGCTTATAATGTTAATATGGTGGTAAGTGGGTTATTTTTGCAGTTTTGAGCCTATTTGGGTTGTGGGATTTAAGGTGGACATATTGCATTTTCTTGGCAAAACTTGGGGAGTCCATTCTCATTTATGGATAGATGCAACTTTATCCAGATTTTATTGAGTTTTAATGTGCTAAATGTTGATTTGCAGAATTTGAGTTGAAATGGCATGATTCATAAATGCCTTTTATGCAGGATTCACTTTTACAAGCTTGTGTGATGCAATTTTGATGGACTTTGTATATATTGATGTGTTTTAGGTGACAATTTCTCATGGTTTATGCTTCATAGAATTATCTTCATTTTAGGGTATTTTTCACACTTGCAAATCATTTTCATTTGTTCTCTCAATTTTGTTGAATTGTGCATAAGTAACTGCATAGCTTATGCACTCCTGCATAACCACAATTATTGTAATTTTCATCTCTGTTGCAAACTGTATAAGGAGGTGCATAACTTATGCAACTCTGCATAGCCACATTTTGTCAAATTTCATATCTGCCAAGACTTGCATAAGAAGAGCGCATGACTTATGCACTTCTGCATGACTTCAAATCCTGCATTTTCTCTCTCTGTCGAAATCTGCATAAGGAGAGTGCATAGCTTATGCACTTCCGCATGACCATACTCTCCAAAAATCAAAACCTGCCGAGAGGTGCATAAGCAGGGTGTATGACTTATGCACTTCTGCATAACCACACTCCCCAAAAGCCAAAACCTGCCGAGAGGTGCATAAGCAGGGTGCATGACTTATGCACTTCTGCATAACCACACTCCCCAAAAGCCAAAACCTGCCGAGACCTGCATAAGGAGAGTGCATAACTTATGCACTTCCGCATGACCTATTTCTCTGAAATCCAAAACAGGCCAAAACTTGCATAAGTTAGCGCATAAGCTATGCACTCTTGCATAATCAGTTTTTCACACTTTTTATCACCCACCGAAACATGCATAAGAGAGTGCATAAGTTATGCACACTCACTTTTCACTTATGCAGTTTTACACAAACCCTGTTCAAATAAAAATTTCTTTTCGGCAACCATTTTTCCCACCTCCTCTTCCCGTCTTTTCTGTTCACGACTGTCCCTCCACTTCCATTTCTCCCAGCATTACCTCTCCTCTTCTTCTCCACTCCTATTTTCGCTGCATTTGCCTTAATTTCTCTATATCTTTTTCATTTTCTCCCTCATCTCCTCCATCCTCACCATCGGCAACCAATGGAGTCGCCTCCTCATTCCCCTCAAACCTCCCCTCTCCAAGTTTCGCCCTTGGCAATGCGGCCTCCCAACCCCGATTCCCCTCCACAAGAAACTCCTCCTCCACCTCCATCACCTCCTCCAGCACCATCACTTCGACAGCAACCAGCAGCAACCAGCCCCTTAGCAGCATCTTTGGACAAGGGCAAAACAATAGAATTAGATTAGTTTCTGCTTTACTTTTGTTCAAACTTGTAGGAGTTTTTCTTTGTAGATATGTTGAAACAATTTTAGTTTGTTTTGAATTCTGTTTTTCTTGAAGTTTTATTGGATAGCTATTACATTAGTTTTTCATTGATTTTCATTGCCTTTACTGCCCTTTTGTGCATACTTATCCATACTCTGTATATATTTGCATGCTTTTACTGGTGTTTGCATTTTTCCTTGCTCATCATCATGCAGCAGCTTTTGAATGTACTACACAGGCTGTAAATCCCCTTATGCAAATATTTTGCATAGCCTTTGCAGTCCTTATTGCCACTCATGCAGAACCGCACAACTTATGCACCTTCCTTATGCACTTATTCTAGACAACACTTTACTCTGCATAACCTGTGCAGCTTCTTATGCATCTCCATTATTTCTTGAATTCTCATCTGCTCTATAACAGGTAACTCCTTCTTTTTGCTCTTAAATCTCACAATTCCTGGTAATTCCTGTTTACTTTAAGTTTTTATAATACACTGCTTGAGACATTGAGGACAATGTCTAATTTTGAGTTTGGGGGTGCACATTTTGATTTTTGCTACATTTTTGTTACATTTTTCACATTTTGAGTATAGGAACATCTCATCCCATTCCATTTACATATATTGTAAATATTTTACATATATATCCATACATACATATACATAACACATTTACACACACATTATACATCACTTAGAAATTGTACACATTGCACACAAATAGATTTCCTCCATTTAGTTAATGCATTGCTCATTTTTAGGAATCATGCATCATGCATTAAAATCTTTTGCCAAATCCCTTGAGTATTGAAAATGTGCCTATGAGAGTGATTTGACTTACCTTTAGTTGGGTTTGTGGATTGAAAGTTTCCTAAGAGGTGCAAGGTTTTGAAGTGTCTATCCCTTGCCTATATCTTCTTAGCCAAAAAGCCACCCAACTAGTCATTTGGAGATGGAAGTGTTTAGAGGGAGTTATTGGATATAAGGTAGTCAAATGATGTCTCACCAATTCTAGAACAAATTTTCTAAACCTTTCGAGGCGAAATACCAGCTTGTACTTGAAAAGAGAGATGATTAGGCATTCTTTGATTTAAACCTTTGGCCCTTTTCCTAATTAAAATTTACCCTTGCAAATCCCTTTGAGCCTTTTTATTCCTAATTTTTCTTGAAATCCTTATTGCTACCTAGCCAATGAACCAAACACTCCAACCCTTTTCATGAGGATAATTGAATATTAGGTACATATAAAAAAAAAAGAGAGAAAAAGAAAAGAAAAGAGAAAAAAATATATACAATAAAAGGGAGAAGAAATGCTTGTCATCTTGCAAAAGTGCTAGAATATGTGTTTTTCATTATTGTCATTCAAATTGAAAGAAATCCACCCAAAGTATTAAAAGGAATGAGTTTGGGGGTGGCATTTTTAGGGACAATCATCAAAAGAAAATGCAAGATACAAGTTTAAAGTATCAAAATGTCCCTCCATTTTTATGTGTTTTGTAAATTATGCTAGCACTTGACAATCCTCATTGTATATTTCTCTCTCCCATATAAATAAAAAAAAAAGAAAAAAATATAATAAAATAAGAAATGTACCTTATGTTGTCAAGATTGAAAATATTCTCATGCTTTGAATCCTTTTTACCCATCTTTCTTCTTAGCCTCATTTTGAACCCCATGGCCCCATTACATCCCTAAAAAGACCTTTGATCTCTTGATAGTACTTGCTACATTAGTGGAGATAGGAGTAGGGAATTTGCCTATGGGATTGGAAAATTATCCATTCATTCATTTAATTCCATCATTCTATATAGAGACACTTTGGTTATTGATTGTCCTAGAATTCCTTTTGAGCATGACTTTCTCTTTTGATTGGTTAGTTTGGGGATTTTGAATGATAATTGACTTAATGGCTAAGCGGTGAAAGCTTGGATAAGCATTAAATTCTTTTTATTTTGAAGGATGGGTATGTGGATTGCTGGTATGGCTAAAGGTGTGTTAAGTTACTCTAATAGGTAATTTTCATAGCTCTTTGGATAAGGCACCCCTAAAAATTTTGCATCACATTTTAAAGTTTGCTTGAGGACAAGCAAAAGTTTGAGTTTGGGGGTATTTGATGCATACATTTTGCATAATCATTTAAGTTTAATTTCATAGCCATTTTATTTGATTATTAGTCATTTTTAGCTAATTTCATTAGTTAATTAGTTAGTTTTTCATAATTATCAATTTTGGATTAATTTGTAATTTTTACTTTATTTTGTAGGAAAAATGGTGTTTTGGAAGGACTAAAAAGAAATTTTGCCATTGAGGAGTGATCTCTACAGCCAAAGATGTCAAAAACAAGTTTCAAAGTTGAAATATGCATTGGCCAAATTACACATAACTTGCCGCATAAGCCATGTAGATCTGCATAAGGAGAAAAATCATTGTTCCAATACCTACCGAATTGTGCATAAGGAGAGTGCATGGCTTATGCGGATTCACGCCCCCTTATGCAATCTCACGGAATTGTGCATAACCTATGCACCTGGTCATGCAGTTTCGCATAAGTGAGCCAGAAACCAGCCGAAAATTGCATAAGGGACTGCATGACTTATGCAGTCCACTTATGCACTCCCACAAAGATTTCATTAATGAGCTGGCAGAAGATTCCCTCAGAAAATCCCTCCTAAAACACACCATTTTAGGGCTCCATGTCAGAAAATGCTATAAATAGCCCTATTTCCCATTTTAGAAAGGGGGGGAAGAAAGAGAAGGAAGAGGAGAAGAAGGAGCAGCAGCAACTGAAGAGACACAATCACCTCCCACACTATTTTCAACCAGATTTGAGGATTCCTTTCCTTTCTTACATTTTTCCTACATTTCTAGTGTTGAGCTTTTTGTTTCTTAGCTTAGATTAAAGTTTTATTTCCATATTAAATCAGAATATCTTTTAAACATTATGGATAGTGAGTACTTTTACTTTGATTCTGGAGTAAGGGATGTAATATTTAGTTATTTTTGTGGATTTGAACTGGATTAGTCCCAATTTAATGAATTTATGAGGTTTAATCCATTTCTTGTGTGTTTATTCACATGCTTAATGAAGGGCCCCATTAAGTTATGTTCTTAATCCTTGGTTGAAGCACCGAAAGGAGAAAACCAAGTGATAGTTAATTAAGAAATTGGACTTAATTAACTTAGATCTAGAAATAGACTAAGGGTTAAGAGGGTTTTAATAGATTGATTAAAGAACCTAATGGGTCTTGGTTAATTTTAACTCCACGAAAGTAGGATTAAGTTAATTAAGGCACTCTTTGTCTCACTCGAAAGAGTTTTCAAAGGATTTTAGAATTAATCTCCTTTAAACCCATAAATTTCATGGATTGGGCTAGCTAGGAAAAATTCCAAAATGACTTAAATATGAACCCTTAACTCCAGAATCGTCTTTCATCAATTATTGCTTGGAATTTTACTTTTGAGTGTTTAGTTTAATCTCATTTTATTAATTTTCATTATTATCAATTTCTTTATTTTGTGAATTATTAAATTAGTCATTGTTTAAATTTAGTTTTGCATTTTCATACCTTATGCTTCAAATTCCTAAATTTCTTTTATTAATTTGATTAAAATACAATTTTAACATATTTTATTTTATATCAAAAATTCAATCATTAACACAACTCCTCGTGGGAACGATATCTTTTTCTATACTACTTGAACGACCCGTGCACTTGCGGTTGGGACACATCATAATCCTACATGGAATCCTGGATGGAATGGTTAGCAAATAAAATTTTGACACATAGATAGAAGTAATCCTGCAAATAAAAAAGATAGACTCTAAAATAAATAACTACTAAGCAATTTTTTCTTTTGTTATAACTAAATTTATGTACATATTAATTTATTAGTAATTTGCTATTTTATGTATACATTCTACATGAAATCACTGACTTACTATATAATTACTCCTGTTTGAGAGGTTTTTTTCATCGGCAATAAAATCATCATATTGTATAATTTTTCCAAGAAAATATATAGTTTCTTAAGTTGGATGTATGGGGCAAGATCTGTTGATCTCCGATTGTCCTCTTGTTAGCTTTTCCCTTATCTCAATTTCTTTTTTAATAAAATTACTTTGCCTATTAAAAAAAAGCAAAACAATGTGCCATTCACATAAATAAACAAAAATTAACTTGTAATATTATTATCTTGTTGCAGCACAGTTAATAACAAATTTCATATAAAAAAAATTAAATCATGAGTATTTATAATGAATATAAATAATGTGCACAATACATTAAAAGAGAGTAAATTATAAGTTTCCAATCATTCACAACTAAATCATTCATTGTTTTATTTTTCAAACTAATAATGTATCAAATATTAACAATGTCTTACTTTTAAAAGAAACACTGAGGTCAAACCGGTATTGGACCTAAAACAGGTTGAACCATGTTGAACCAGGTCCAACCAGGACCATGAAAAACCAAAATTGCTTTAGAATACTGGACTAAAATGAGACTACTTGAAATTGGAATTGGTTCGAACCAAACTACACCATGATTCTAGTTCAAATCGGCTGAAGGGAGCGAACCGCTTGTTCCGGCTTGGAAATGGCCCAGAACCGAACCGGTGGCCGCCCCTAATGATCGATTCTCCATAAACTCCCTTATTTTGTTTATCAACAAAGAAGACTCGGGCAGCTTAGGAAAAAGATAAAATGCGTGCATTGCATTAGGAAACTCCTCCAAATATGCTCCTTTTCGGGCAAATGACAAAAAAGGTGTAATCAAAAATACAAAATACAGAAAAAGGGTGACTTTCAAACTAATTACCAAAAATGGGTGAATTATGCTGAGTTGGATGAAGTGAGTGCAGGACGCTAATAGCGTTTTTTAGGTCCGAACGCTATTCAAAATAGCGTCTGCGTCGAAAATTTGAAAGGAGAGCTGGACGCTATTCAAAATAGCGTCCAACTCTCCTTGTAATAATAAAAAATTAATTAAAAAAGTTCAAAGGTTGGACGCTATTTATAATAGCGTCCAACCTTTTTTTTTTAATTTTTAATAATTTTATTTTATATTTTAAATAAAATATAAATATTATTTTAATAAATAAAATAATAATAAATAATATTACATATTATAATATTTTATTATAAATATTATTTTTTAATTTAAAATTAAATTAAAATTTAATAAAATAAAAAATTAAAATTAAAAAATAAATAATTAAAAAAATTTAAAAAAAATTGGACGCTCTTTAAATTTTTAATAATTTTATTTTGTATTTTAAATAAAATATAAATATTATTTTAATAAATAAAATAATAATAAATAATATTATATATTATAATATTTTATTATAAATATTATTTTTTAATTTAAAATTAAATTAAAATTTAATAAAATAAAAAATTAAAATTAAAAAATAAATAATTAAAAGAATTTAAGAAAAGTTGGACGCTACTATAGGTAGCGTCCAACTTTTCTTTAAATTTTTAATAATTTTATTTTATATTTTAAATAAAATAAAATATTATTTTAATAAATAAAATTATAATAATTAATATTATATATATTATAATATTTTTAATTATTTTATTTTATATTTTAAATAAATTAAAAAATTATAATAAAAATATAAAATAAAATAATAATAAAAAATTAGACTATAAGTTGCATCTAATTTTTTTTAAACCTTTTTAATTATTTATTTTTTTAATTTTAATTTTTTATTTTATTAAATTTTAATTTAATTTGAAATTAAAAAAATAATATTTATAATAAAAATATTATAATATATAATATTAAATATTATAATTTTATTTATTAAAATAATATTTTTAATTTATTTAAAATATAAAATAAAATTATTAAAAATTTAAAGAAAAGTTGGACGCTACTTACAGCAGCGTCCAACTTTTCTTAAATTCTTTTAATTATTTATTTTTTAATTTTTTATTTTATTAAATTTTAATTTAATTTTAAATTAAATTAAAATAATATTTATAATAAAAATATTATAATATATAATATTACATATTATAATTTTATTTATTAAAATAATATTTATATTTTATTTAAAATATAAAATAAAATTATTAAAAATTTAAAGAAAAGTTGGACGCTAGCGTCCAACTTTTCTTAAATTTTTTTAATTATTTATTTTTTAATTTTAATTTTTTATTTTATTAAAATTTAATTTAATTTTAAATTAAAAAATAATATTTATAATAAAATATTATAATATATAATATTATTTATTATTATTTTATTTATTAAAATAATATTTATATTTTATTTAAAATATAAAATAAAAGTATTAAAAATTTAAAAAAAAGCGTCCAACTTTTCTTAAATTTTTTTAATTATTTATTTTTTAATTTTAATTTTTTATTTTATTAAATTTTAATTTAATTTTAAATTAAAAAATAATATTTATAATAAAATATTATAATACAACTCAACTCAACTCAACTAAGCCTTTATCCCAAAAATTTGGGGTCGGCTATATGGATTCGCTTTTTCCACTCTGAACGATTTTGGGTTAAGTCCTCAGAAATGTGTAATGCTTCTAAGTCATGCTGTACTACTCTCCTCCAAGTCAATTTAGGTTTACCCCTTTTTTTCTTTCTATCATCTAGCCTAATGTGCTCTACTTGTCTAACTGGAGCCTCCATATGTCTACGCTTCACATGACCAAACCACCTCAATCTCCCTTCTCTCAACTTATCTTCAATTGGCACCACTCTTACCTTTTCTCTAATACTTTCATTACGGACTTTATCTAGTCTAGTATGACCACTCATCCACCTTAACATTCTCATCTCTGCAACTCTTATCTTAGATGCATACGACTCTTTCAGTGCCCAACACTCACTACTATATAGCATAGCCGGTCGTATGGCTGTACGGTAAAAATAAAATATTATAATATATAATATTATTTATTATTATTTTATTTATTAAAATAATATTTATATTTTATTTAAAATATAAAATAAAATTATTAAAAATTTAAAGAAAAGCGTCCAACTTTTCTTAAATTTTTTTAATTATTTATTTTTTAATTTTAATTTTTTATTTTATTAAATTTTAATTTAATTTTAAATTAAAAAATAATATTTATAATAAAATATTATAATATATAATATTATTTATTATTATTTTATTTATTAAAATAATATTTATATTTTATTTAAAATATAAAATAAAATTATTAAAAATTAAAAAAAAAAGATTGGACGCTATTATAAATAGCGTTCAACCTTTAAACTTTTTTAATTAATTTTTTATTATTACAAGAACTGGACGCTATTTTGAATAGCGTCCAGCTCTCCTTTCAAATTTTCGACGCGGACGCTATTTTGAATGGCGTTCGGACCTAAAAAACGCTATTATAGTTAGCGTTCTGCACTCACTTCATCCAACTCAGTATAATTCACCCCTTTTTGATAATTAGTTTGAAAGTCACCATTTTTCTGTATTTTGTATTTTTTTATTACACCTTTTTTGTCATTTGCCCCTTCTTTTCTGGATTTCCTCAACCCTTCATGGTACCTTCTTTGCCAATCTTGTGAAGGATCATAACTTCCCACAAAAATAATTGTTTTCGGAAACTCGACTTTGGAAATGTCAACCGAATTAGGCCCAAAAACATTCACCATCCGATGGTCCCGATTTTCACCCTTCGGCAAGAATGTCTTCCACATCCAATCTGTACGCTCCAACGTAATAAATGGAACTCGTGTAAGCCTCAACTCAGATTCTGTTCGTTCTTCACCTCCAAAAAATGGTTGGATCAATATGTTTCCATTGAGTTTTATTGTAGAAAATTCATGTTCACTTGCTTTTAGTGCCATATGATGTGCCAAGTTGCCTCCTGCACTATCCCCTGCGAGAAAACAGCGTTTGAGATTGGCTTTGCTTAAAAAATCATCAAGTCTTCCGTTGTCGATGAATTTGAGAGTATCAAAACCATCTTCGTACTGGGTTGGACAACGATGCTCTGGAGCCAACCGGTAGTTGACGGAGATAATAAAAGTAGAGAGTTCGCTGGCAAGTCGGTAGCATAAATCATCATAAAATTTTGAATTGGTTGACAAGTAGGCAAAGCCACCACCATGGAAGAAGAAAATAACAGGCAAGCCGGCTCCATTAGAAACTTCAACTGTGGTGATGTTGGTGGTGGTAGGGGTATAGAGGCGAAACCAGAGGTTTCTAGTCTTATCAACCATGATATCACGAGTTTTTACACCACCTTTGATTGGTTTCTCGGAGGGAGAGGTTCTAAGGTCGAAAAAGCTCATGAGAAAGCGATTGACAGTGCCATCAGAGCGACGGGTGATATCAACGGCGAAGGAGAGAATGTATATGGAGAGCTTAACACTTCAGGGGAGGTCCGGCCATTGTTGGTTGTTTTCAGCCATTTTGCTCTCTTGTGGATATATAAAATGCTTTACTGGAATATGGAGCTGATTGAAGGGTCAGTAGGTATATATAAACTTAAATATTGTGGACTTTTCAACATGCAGGCACGTAATTTTGCAAAGACATGGCAATACAAATATGACATCTTCATTATTTTTAACTGATAATTTTTTTTGTTAAAATTATAATTTTTATTTATAATATAATTTTTTAAATTTATTTAGATTTATTTTTTACCTAAAAATAATATTAATAAACTTAATAATACTTAACTTATATTTTTAATTTTATTTTTTGCAAAATATATTTTATTTTGATAGTAACTATTATTAAATAAATTATTAAAGTTTTGATTTGATTATAAAATATAGAACATATGATTTAATTAAATATTTTTGTGAAAGAAATTATTTAAAATAGCTCAATCCTAAGGATGAATCTATTTATATTTATTTAAATTATTACTTTTTTTAGATAATAATAATTTTATAAATATATTAAAAGTATTTATAACTGTTTACAGTTGGTTTTTTCACTCGTACTTTTTTATATATTAATTATTGATAGACCAATAATTTTATATTTAATATATTTTCAATTCTTTTACTTATATGTATTTTCCTCATTATTTTTTTCCTTTTTAAGATATTTATGTTTTTCTCAATTTATAATAGAATTATATTATTAAAAACCTCCTATCTTTTATTTTCTTCTTATTATAACGATTTTAATATATTTTTATAATTTAATTACATTATATAGTATTAAAATTATAAATCATTAAAAATAATATAGGTAAATAAAATTTCAAATATAAAATCCAATAAAAGAAAAATATATAAAAAGTAAGTTTATATATATATATATATTATTTCTTTATTAATAAAGGACAAACAATTAAGGACCATAATAATTTTTTTCTATTTTAATAAAATAAATACTTTCAGATTAAATTTTGATCCCAAATTTTCAATTTTGTAGGAATATAAATAACAATATTTTTCATCCCTTAATATTATTTAATAGGAGACCATTAAAAATGGCTTATCTTCTATTTTTGTCCTCTTACCTCTAGGCATTCAACACAACTTATATGAAAGTGAAATCTCTGTCTCCACAGAAAATTTGGCTTGTTAAGTGTGGCCCAAGGATTCTTAGGAAAAAATAAAATTTCGAAAATGGAAAATGATAACATTATTTTATGCCAAAATAAAAATTTTTAATTTTTAATAAATTATTTTTCTATGATATTCAGAGTTATTTGTACTCTTTAAAACAATTAATATAATTTTGATTAATGTAATTGATTATACAATAAATGGGACTTCACTAACTCCACTCTTTTTAATAATTTCATCGCTATTTAATAAATAATTTAGATTCAAGATTTTTTGTTGTCATAAAAATTAAAAATCATTTATTTTTTATAAAAGTAAAATAATTAAGTTACAGTATTGACTATTCAAATAATAATAATAATCCTTGAAAACTAATTTGTCTTAAACTTATCCATATGGAGCCATCTGATTTTGGCTTTTTCTTAAAGCTCCATAAGGAAAAAAAAAATTCAAATATTAATATCCCAGACTTCATAAAATATCTAAAAAGCTTTCAAGATTATGAAATCATATCAAAATACAAAGTCATATCATAACATGTATAATCTATATATATAATCTATCCATCTATAATTTATAATATAAATAAATGTACGAAGGGGAAGAGACATTAGATTTGCTAAAAATGTGCTTATTTTTTAAATTAATTATAATTAATTTTTTTTGTTTAAATTAATTTTAAAATTTATATAAATTTAAAATTTTTAAATTTAGAGTTCATATAAATTTAAAATTTTTAATCCTACATATATTTAACATCAATTAAATATAAAATTTTATAAAAAGCAATTAATTAAAATAAGAAATTAATAAATAAAAAATAAAAAATATTATTAATTTATATTCTGTAGTATATATAAATATACGAAGGAGGACATTGACATTGTTAATAATGCACTTCATGATTTATATCATTTACAAAAATACCAATAAAAACATATCCACAACAACAACTTTATATATTTGTCTCTAATAACATAAATTAGTGACGAAAATTCATCGCTAATTACCTTTAGTGACAGTGCATCCGTCGCTAATATTTTCAATGAGAAGCTATTTAATACAAAGTTGTCACTAATACTCGCAGTAGAGAGAAGCTATGCTATACAGATTCGTCGCTAATGAATTTTAACAATAAGTTATCTATACTAATACTTTCAACGGTGAGAAGCTATTCAATACAAATTTGTCTTTAATAATTTTTAGCGATAACTTGTCAATTGCTAATCCATAAATAATTTCAATTTTTAATATTACTATTAGTAATATAAATTAAAATTTTAACATCATTTTAATGGTAATATTACTTATACAAAAAATCTTATTAAATTCTATATTCTTAATTATATAAGTATTTTTAATTCATTAAAAATTATTTAATTTATTATAACAAAATTAATAAACAACATTAAAAACTGAATCTCACTTATTACTAATTTATTTTTTTAATTATTTTAATATTTATAAATTTATAATATTAAATTATAAAATTACTATTAAAAATAACTATTTAATTAACATAATTATAAAATTATGATTAAAAATTAAGTATTTTATTAATTAAAAAATTTGTGTTTATGTCATTATATTTAAAATTCTAATCCTATTTAATAACAAATATTTTATTTGTCATAAAATTGTAGCTATTTTCTTTAAATATTAGTAACATATATCTTTATATTTACATATTCTATTTTCGTGTAATAAGATTTGAACTAAATTAATTTTGACTTATAATATGATTTTTTTTCACTGCATTTTTGTATATCTTTTTTTTTCTCCGATGGGCAAAATCTATATATAAGCCTTCAAATTTTTTGTGACGCCCCTCACCCATCTACAGTGTAGCAGATTTTTTTTTTTCACTGCATTTTTGTATATCTTTTTTTTTCTCCAATGGGCAAAATCTATTTATAAGCCTTCAAATTTTTTGTGACGCCCCTCACCCGTCTACAGTGTAGCAGAGCGAGGAGTGTCACATTCGATGCCGGAGTACCCTATCTTGTTTTATCATACTATTATAAACTTTTGATGTCATTTAAAACATGTATTCTATGTGTAAATTTTTTTTTTATATCTTATTTCTGTGGAAACCCGGACAGAGCCTCCCTTATTTTATTAGCATATGGCGGGTTTCCACTAATCACCTGTTAACATGTCCATATTCATTTCACACATTTCCATATCATATTCTCTTTTATCATATCATTCATAACTATTTATGAGATCTCAAAATGAAGTATCATCTATTGCATTCATATGAAAATTTATAGATAATAAATTACAAGTTTTCATTTCAATCTCAAGTTTAATTACAAGTCCAAAATAAAATATATCATGACTAGACATAATGAACTAAAATACTAGTCTATACATGGGCCCTACCAAAATACAAAAAACTAGTGAGGTGACTCTGGTTGGTGGCAGATCTGGTTGGAACTCTGTGGCGGCTGCTGCTGTGGCAGCTGCTGATCTTCAGTACCTACGTGATGAAAAACCAATGCGTTAAGCATAATGCTTAGTAGTGCATAATTTATAATAACAATAATTAAACAATTGAATTTATATCTGCAAATCATAGTTTCTGGGTCTTTTACATTTTTATTGCTCTTTGAAAATAAATAATATTATCGGAATCTTTTATGATTACTCATTGTATGTTAAGTCTTAATTAATTTTTATTAGTGCCCAAGAAACCTATAACAAATTATAAAAGATGGATGCACGGGTGTATACTGCTTAGACAGCCATATATCTATCCAGTATACGTCTGTTAGGTACGAGGCCAACTGTCAGGCACGAGACTCGCTGTCAGGCTTGTAAAGCTAGAAATAAAGTTAGGCGCAGTGGCCAATGGATAGGCATATAGCCTGTAGAACAATCATATCAAACATATATTGTCAGTTCATGATTTGCTCAGTAAGCAATACTGCTATCTGTGGTCCCTAATTGGTATACCAATTTATCCAAACTAAATAAATAAGTCTAGGTATACTATAGGTAATTAAACATTTTCAATTATTTTAGTACTATTCACTGTCACTATTTTCTGGTACTGTTCAGGGGTACCATAAATTTCATATTAATAGGACATTAGTCCTAGTTTACATATTTATATTATTTTTAATATTTAATTAGCCTTATGAGTATTTTAATTACCATGTATAACATTTTTCCCATGAACCTTTTTTTAGGTTTATTTTGATGTATTATCTTTATCTAGGAATTTGGCTAAGTTAGGGTGTCTATTTGGTCACACTTCCTTCATAACAATTGCTCCTCTATGTTTAAACTTGAATGTTAGTTTTTGAATCACTTAATTTGGGGTTATAGAACTCAAGTTATGGTCAAAATATCATAACTGGTCCCTTTGCCTCTAAGCTGTCCAGCATTTACAATTCCTGGTTAATAAACTTTGACCTATCATTTGATCATTTTATGGTCATTTTTAGACTTAGGTTCCTTCATAAGATATGTTCCTCTATGTCTTAGGGACTCCCAGGTATAATTTCATAATTTTTCAAGCTTGGTATAGTGAGTTATAGTTAATGTATTAACCTGGACTCTTAATCCTATAAAGGCAATAGTCAATCTTCAGGGCAGTATGTTTGTCCCTCTTTTTGTGATCTTTACACTTAGAATTTGACAAAGATGTCTAAATCAATATTGTAGCCCTAAGTATCATGTTTCCAGATCATATTGGCACATCTCAAATGGAATTTCCTAGTGGGAGTTATGGCCAAATGAACACACGGATATCAAATGGCATTTTGGGTTCAACTTAACATTTTCCAGATTTCAATTCCTAATTTTGGCTAGTATTTTTCCTAGGATGCAATGGTTTCTAGAGCTTGGTCAAAATATAAAAATTGTTGTGCTGTCTTATAAAACTTTTGGCACTAGTTTCACTCAATTTGCAGCTTTAGAGATCAAGTTATGACATTTTTGCCAAAACTGGTCAAGTATACCAAAGGAACAGTATTTTGGTCAATATCTGAGTTGGCAGTTTTAGTGACCCAACTTGTGCTAACAATTTGACTTGGTTAAAGGCCAAACTGGGTCAAGTGGTCTTCACGAAAAGTGTAGCCTATGTCTAAGCTTTCCATTGATGTAAACTTTAGGTCATTTGGACCAGTATAGAGAGAGTTATGACCAAATGAACACGTTTGGTTATTTTCTGGGTTTAAGTGTTTGGTCATTCGAGTTTGGGTAGAGAATTGGTCATGATTTTGACAAAATTTGGGCATGGTTTCTTCTAGGGGTGAGCAATCGGTTCAAACCGAACCGAACCGAACCAAACCGAATTAAATTATCAAAACCAAACCACCAATTTTAGAAACCGAACCGAATCGAAATTAGTGAAAAATCGAATCAAACCGAACCGCTTTAATTTGGTTCGGTTCGGTTTAAACCGATCAGTTTGATTTTTGATTATTTTTTAATTTAGACTTGATTTTCAAGTTATTTGGTCTAATTTTAACCTTAGTTTGAACCTAATAACCATTAATCAATGAAATTAAATAATTAATATATATAAAATTAAATATAATTCATAAATTTTCCATAAAAATAAATTAATTCAAAAATCGATTCGGTTCGATTTAGTTCGATTTGACTATATAAATCACTATTCGGTTCGGTTCGATTTTTTCTCTTCAAAACCGAACCGAACCGAAATAACCGAAATTTTTATAAATTAAAACCGAACCGAACCTATTAACTTTTAAAACCGAACCGATTGAACCGAATTGAATCTGTTCGGTTCGATTTTTCGGTTTGAACCGTATTGTGCTCAGCCCTAGTTTCTTCTTGAAAAATGAAGCTTTGGATGTTCCAAAACACCTCCAATTGGCCTCATACCAATTGGGCAACACAAAGGGAGATATGGCAATAAAAATCTACTGGATTCAACAACAATACAACCTGCAGAAAATTCACACTCCCAATTTTAATCTCCTCCTTCTTCCAAACTCCAAATAAGCATCTATGGCACTTCTATAAGCATCAATATCAACTCAATTAAGTTAAATTCATGCATTTACACAAGGTTCTCAATCATTTACACAAACCCTAATTTTCAAAGTTTCAAATTTACACAAACCCTGCACAACCAACTCCCAACATTCCAACTCATCATCATTCTCATGGAACCATTTTTTTCATTACTTAAAAGTAACAAACTTCAAGTTCCATGGCTGCCCAAAAATCAAGGGTTCTTTCTTTCAAATTTTCTTTTCATTTTCATGATATTTATACTTGGCTAAACGTGCTTTTCATGTTTAATAAAGAGAAGAAGAGGGATTAGTGCACTAACCTTACTTGAGCTTCCCAAACCTCAACTTTCTTGCTTCTTATGGGTATCTATGGCTTCCTTATGGAGTGGGCTAAATTTTTAATGAAGAGAGGTTAAGATTTCGGTGAGGAGAAAGCTTGGAAAATCAAGCTTTAAGGAAAACAAAAATGGTAGAAGGGAACATCCATGGCAGCCAGCTCCAAGGAGAGAGAGAAGAGGGAGGAAGAAGATGGTTGGTAGCTCTTGTCATCTTGTGTCTATATATATATTTTTATTGTACTTTATTTTTATTTTATATCATAAGCCTTTTTCATTTTTTTTTCTTTTCTTCTTTTCTTTTCTCATTTTCCAATTCATTTCATAAATTTTTAATTTATGTTAATTATTTTATTCTCTCAATTTTTAATTTGACATTTAGATCAAAATTCACCTCTGGGGGGTGAAATGACCAAAATGCCCTTCTAGGTGCATATCGAGTTATTTTTATTATTTTTTTTATACCAATTAATAAATTTTTAAAATTTTATTTTATTTTTTCTAAATTTTCTTTAACATTTTTAATGTCATTTTTACCTAAATAAACCTTAAAATTGGGTCCCAAAATTATTTCCTATATTTATTATTTTTTTTACATTTATTTCATTAATTTAGGTCTCCTCACTATAGTTTAAGTGTAGTTTCAAACATTCTTGTAACAACCAAAAAAAAAAATGATGAGATTTGACTTTGGCGTGTGACAGTGGATTTCCACTGTCACTGCCAATGTTTTTATTAAAAAAAAAAAAAAAACTTCAAAAAAATCGGGAGGAGGAACCCCCCCCCCCCCCATTCTCTCTTTTCTCTCCTCTCCTTCCCTCCCTTCTTCTTCTTTCTTTTTCTGGTGACCGACCGGCGACCTCCCGAGCAGCTCCCCACCTGGCCGGCGACCCTTCGGCGACGGCAAGAGCCACCAGAAATGACGGCAAGAGAGGGAGGAGAGAGAAAAAACGCGCGCACAGTGGGCAGCGGCTTTCCGGCCCGATTCCGGCTTCATCCGACGTCCAATCGAGGCGATTCTGGTGGCGCTGGAAAGCTTGTTCCGAGAGCTTTCTTTTGGTACCAATTTTGCAGCAAATGGAGGTCGAATGAGTGAGATATGGAGGAGAGAAGTTTCGGGTTTTTCAAGCTTTTTCGTCAGATCTAGGACGATCCGACCGTTGGAACGAAGATCCGAGACCACATATGGACTGAGAAAGAGGAGAGGAACATGGTGGTATGATCAGATCCGGTAACTGTCGCCGGCGACCGACGGCCGGCCATCGTGCACGGTGGCTCCGATAGGCTATGGAGGTGATTCAACTTCCAGAGGCTTCCTCATAAATTTTTGGAATTTTTGAGACACAGATAAACTTCGGGTAAGATAATTTTTATTATTTCTCTGTCTATGGAGCATAAATACAGTGTTTCTTAAACAGAAAAAATTAGAGAAAAATTCTAAGAAAAATATATGATGAAAGTAAAATTATTTGGAGATATTCTATGGTGTTTGTTGAATTTTTTAGTGATTGTAGAATATTTTTGAAAAATATAGATGGAATTTAGTTAGATTTTTAGCATATGGGCATATAAGATTATTTGAAATTAAGATAATTAAATTTTATATAATTGGTTGAAGCTTGAGGATGGAGGTTTAAATATGTGAATATTTAATTAGGTTGAATTAAGAATATGTTAGATGTTGGAAACTTATGGAATCGAGTAAAATTCTTGAATAAAATATTCATGAGTGATTAGAAAATTATAATTCATTTTGCAATAGCCTTATAATATTATTAAGGACCGCAGGGCAAAATTTTAGAATTTTTAGAGCTTGTTTGAGTGGATTTTTGAAAAATGTCAATTATAGGGACTAAAACGTAATTTTTAAGATTTTGAGTATTGTCTGATTTGGAGGGCCCAGGAGGGGCCATGTGATATTGATGAGATGTGGTTGTGGAAATTGAGAATTTAGAAGTGTTATTTGAGCCTTTTTGCAGGTTGGGTAGGTCCCAGGTATAGGGGAAATTCTGCCGGATTTCCGGTATGAATTAGGCTGTCTATTGCCTCTTTAGAGTTTTATCTTAACTTAGTACTAATAAATTTATAATTTAATTATTAGATGATTGAGGTCAGCTATTTTTCTGCATCCAGCAGCCACAATAGTCATCGGTGTACTGTGAGTAAAATATTAATTTTAATTGTAATTTCGATATTATTATATGTTTAAGCATGCCCATGCATCACTTATATGTATGTATCTATGTAGTTAAACTCTAGGCACGTTTTATGTTGCATTCACAACTGTTAAAGTGCCATGGATGTTGTTGTGGTAATTTGGAGCAGTGTGCGTGCGTTAGCGTGCGTGTGATGTGGTGTGGACTATGGATAAGACGGGTAGACACGGCTTGAGATCTTCGCTGGGACCCGATCCTTTGGGGGGTAGTCACGGCTTGAGTTCTTCGCTGGGACCCCGATTTGGTTTATTAAGCAAAAGTTCGGCTTGAGTTCTTCGCTGGCACCAGGTTGGATTTAAGAAAGCTGTATAGGGGATCAGCTCCCATATATTATGATTGATATTACTGGGTGTGTGAGTGCTCCAAATTACCTTTTTGATGTTATAATGTGCAATTGTTGTTGATGTTGCATTTCACTCTACAGGGTGCATTAGCTTTAGATAGTTATAGAGATTATGGTTAAAATTGATATTTTACTCTCTGAGTCGAACGCTCACTCCTGTTCAATATTTTTTTCCAGGCCACAGGAGGAGTTATTTTACAGAGCAACCTGTTTTCTTCCTCGCAGGTTTAATGTCGATTATTTAATTGTTTTATTATATTTTCTAAATTTAAAATCTAGAACTCCGCATGTGTTAGTAATATTATGGATCTTGTTAGAAATTGTGTTAATTTAAATTTTTGAGATTTATAAATGAAGATTTGTATGGTATTTAAACAGTTTGTAAATGAGGTAACAGGGTTGAGCTGGGCTCCCCTGATATTAGTTTTCTAAAAATTTCTGGGCTAAGTTGGCCCGAAATGAAATTATAATAGTTTAATTTAAATTATCTTATATGCATATTGGGTCTAAATTGTGGGCCTGGTTATGGATGTGAGGAATAGTTAGGCTTACTACAGGCCTCGGGGGCTTTAAGCTGGCCCAGGTCCTAGTGCCAGTCCGGCCCATAGGTTGGGTCATGACAAAGTTGGTATCAAAGCTTAGGCTCTAGATTCATGGGAAATAATATAATTGGGAGTGTAAAAGGAGTCTTGTTAGGATGTTACATGCGGAGTATAGGATTCTGTTTCGTCTTTTTCTGTAATTTCTTGTTTCTAGATTCTGTGTTATACCTTGGGAACTATAAAAGTGCCTCAGTTAGTGTCTTGATTTTCGTGGAGTACATAGAAAGGTGAAATAGAGTTAGCAGACATGTTGAGGTTTATCATGAGGATATGTACTCCAATAAACACTCTATTTTTGTCAGTATGGGTTTAAATGGTATGCCCATTTCGTGCAAGGCACGAGTACATAAAAGTGAGTCTTGAAAGTACAGTTGGCCTAGATAAGGATGAGGATACCACTGCTGGCAATCATCAGTAGATGACCCAGTCAGAATAAGTTTTTGATAATAGAAGATTCAAGAGAGATAAAAAATTGGGAGACTTAGTCTGTCAGGACGTATCGTAGTAACTATACAATGTTCTCGATGTCTGCTCTGTAAGTTGCAGATTACAGTACCGACATGAGATTATTGTGTAGAGCTACGTGCATCCCTGTGGTGCTCCATAATGAGGGTGCTTGCGGATGGCTTCTATTTTGGTATAGTTATGCCAGAACAGAGTTTTATATCTGCAGAGGAGTTGGGAACTCCTGGTTAGGGGTCTAGAGTTAGAATATTGAAAGGTCACAGTTGGGTGATAACTAGAGTCAGTGACTCAGTTACCCTAGCATGAGCTAGAGTTGCATTAAGAGTTGCCATCAGACCAGAGGTTTCGAAATAGTTGCAAAGTAAAGGTGACACTTATAGAGTGAGATCATCTAGTCTTCAGTATGGAATTTTGGATCGTTTTTGGTAGTACGACAGACGTTTTGCTTAGAGTTTAGTGAGAATAGTATACCTTGTGTGTATCAGTAAGGAATAAAGTGCAACCTTACTACCTAGAGAAGGTTGAAACTATGAATTGATGATTTATAGAGCTATGATATGATAAAAGAGACATTAATTTGACATGGTTTTGGGCAAGGTGGTAAATGTAGTACCTTTATTGCAGCAAGTTAGGGTATAGTCCTATCTTTTCAGAAGGGATCGAAAGTTATTACTAATAATGGTGACCAACAAAATAGTGCCCCAGATGGGACTGTAGAGTGTGGTAGAGAGAAGTTGGCTAGGGTATCCTGCAGAGGATACAAGTTTCATTATAGGAATCATATATAATCAGATCACAATGGATGTAAATCCTTTGAATTGGATGACGGGTTTGGGTGCCCGGAACCTTAAGTTTTGGCTAATTGAGTAAACATGGATAATAATAATAATAACAAATAAATAAAATTACTGCAGAATCAGTTTTCGAGGTAGTAAGGGTATTATGTAAGCTAAAGGATAAGAATAGAAATCATACGATAAAGGTATAACTGCAATTTCTTGAGTTCCTTTCTAACTTCATATTGTTCAAAACAATAGTATAATCTAATTATAATAGTGTTAAGAGAAATAAATTAGCGAAGATAAGTTATAGAAGGCCAATGGATAGAGAAAGTGCAGAATGAAGGTTTGGACAATTGATTGCAAATGCAATATAATCTAAATGCCAGTAGCTAGAGTGGTCAAAGGACCAAATCTGAGTAGCACAGATATGTGATAGCGTGGTAGAGACTCTGAAAGATATAGTTAGTAAGTACAGCTGTCATGTTAGGAAGAATAATGGAATCAGGTATTGAATAGTCAAGTTCTATTTTGGGTAAGACAAAGGAAATAAATGAAAGGATAACCTAAAGAGCGTAAAAAAAAAAAAAAAAGTTAAAAAAGTTAAGATATAGGGTAGGCTAAGTGTTATTATTGGCAAGGTGAATGACAAGGATGGAGAACCCAAAATGGGATCACATTAGTGAGAATAGTGATAGAGGTGTGGAATCTAGTAATGTGATACTCATAGCATGATGTAGTTGAGGTAGTGTCAGGAGCTAAATTATAGAGCTTGGAGTTTCATGATTGGATCATACTCTATCTATTCTCTATTTTCTAAAGTGAAGTGGATAGCAATGGAGCAAGATTCTTTTAATTTGTTAACAGTATCAAGAAGATTAGGCGAGGAATACAATAATAATGAGCAAAAGCTAGAAGGTGTGCAGTGGTATTGCGAATTATCTAATTAGGCAGAGACAAAAGAGTTAGTAAGTAGTAAGCTGAATAAAAGTTAATCTAAGGGATCAAAAAGGTATAATGAGAGGAAAAGAATGATAGATAATGACACAGAGGCTTTAGGTTAGACTTTTGAGATAGTGAGAAGGTAGTTAGAGGTTCATTATGAATGTCAGGCAAACATTTTTAGTGTGATCAACAGAATCACTTTGTAGTGAAGCAATAACGACATGACAACAGTAGAGGTAGAATGAGAAGTGACAAGTATAGGTGGTTATAAATCACTAGAAAGTTCAAGGATCAAATTAATGACCATAGCTAAGGGTGGAATTAGTGTTGAAAGAATCTATTAGTAAGAGAAATCTTTCAGGAATCGACAAAAGTTAAGGGCACAATATAAACGATGGTAGATATGAATCATAGGTCGAGTATAAGTAAAGTTAATAAATTATAAAATATTATGTCAGAAAGGACAATGGTACGGTAAATGGTTCATACAGATGATACCTTATAGGTAGAGCACAATTGTGCTAGGAGATGATGAAATTTGAAGAGAAAGACTAAGAAACATAGGTTAAACGTTATTATATGGACAATTGGGCGTAGTTGAATATAGAGGATATTTTTCTTTCTTTTCAAGTTTAGTTTGTACTATTGGTTCTAGAGGGTTATATAAGGAACAAAGCTGAATCAAGGAGACCGAGTTATTTGAGAGTTTGGTAGGCACCAATTCATAAACAATTTCTTGATATGAGAATGACAGTAAGTACATACCTAGTGTTAAGTATGAAAGGACGATCAGAGTAATAACATGAGTCAAATTGAGTTAGCTACTAAGGCTTGTGACTATTTTAAATTATGAGCTGGAGGAAGTGCTAATTGCTAATGAGTTACAGTGAATAGAATTGTTGCTAATGGGAAAAGTGGAGACTGAAGTTTGGAAAGCTATGGGCAGTATATGTGATTATATTAAGAAGAATGAACATGTGAAGTATTTTGTTTAGAATTAAGGCATGGCACACATTTCCCACAGCCGTTTTAGTTCAGATGGAACTTATAGTTTCTGGGGCTCATATCCATCCAGGATAAGCAATTTCCTACTGAGGCGGGTAGGGAATGATAATGTTCTGATAGTTAAGTTGGAAAAAAGGGGATACAAAAAGAATTTTCTATAGTTAATTATAAGTGTTACAAAAGGTGAAGAATGTGCTGGTAGGAGTAAATCGTAAGGTTAGAATTCCCGAAGTAATAGAACTAGTAATCAAGATAAAACTAAGAAATAAAGTGAAAGTTAAAGTTAATGATGGGATGGATATCATTGAAGAAAAAAGGTGTAAGGGTGAAATAGGACTAAGATTAATGAATAAGTACAGCAGGTTGAAAAGATATCAACAATACTAGAAATAGGAAAAAGGAAGTGGATAAGATCCAAAGGACAAGAAGAAAGCTCGGTAGAGCTAGTTATAATGATGAGGATAAGAAGGGATAGGTATGCTAGGAACACACTAAGAGATGTTTAAAACAAGTTATTATGAGATGATAGATTAAAGGAGTAGTAGAGCCTCGATCTGAGTGCCAATATGACAGAAGTAGGCCACATACTAAGAAGTCTTAGGAAGAAGTCTAGATATTCTCATTCTAGAGGAGGAGTGAGAATTGATAAAGTCGCATGGATTGAGTTGTCAGAGAATATAAACACTTTTATTACCTAGAAGGAGAGACCCAGTCCACTTTCCAATATTGATAAATGATACACTTGGGCCTTGGAGGAGACTCTACCTGACCAGTTACATAAGATGGGCAAAGGTTGGTCTAAAGACCATAGTAATGACACAAAAGAAATTTGAAGTATCATGGGAGTGAACAAGATGCATAGGTGCTGACCATTGAGGTCAAAGGACAAGTAAAGATTTAGAATAAGATACCTGTGATAGGTGCTACAGGAAACATCTTATAGAACATAATAGGGTAAGGAACATAAGTTATGTTTTGAGAAAACAGAGATTATCGAAATAAAGGAATAAAGACTGAAGTCACCAAGAGACACGTTAGGGCGTAATAAAAGTGAGGCAAGTGCCAAAGTTAATTAAAGTTATCAGAGATCAAGTCGAGAGTAAGAGTTATAATGAATACCTGAGGTGTCAGAAGAATGGTCAATGAATAGCCAAGAGATAAGAGATGACAAATAGGATACTATAGTAGAATCAGAGAAGCGGTAGAATATCATATATAATATACGAAGAATTTGAAGAATAAATGTTTTACCAATCTCTGCATAGCTGAAGGAGTAATGATTGCACTTGTTCTAATAATCTTCTTTTCCTTATCACTTGTTTATTCGAAAATTCGAGGATGAATTTTTCTTAAGGGGGGAAGAATGTAACAAAAAAAAAAAATGATGAGATTTGACTTTGGCGTGTGACAGTGGATTTCCACTGTCACTGCCAAAGTTTTTATAAAAAAAAAAAAAAAAACTTCAAAAAAATCGGGAGGAGGAAACCCCCCCCCCCCCCAAATTCTCTCTTTTCTCTCCTCTTCTTCCCTCCCTTCTTCTTCTTTCTTTTTTCGGTGACCGGCCGGCGACCTCCCGAGCAGCTCCCCATCTGGCCGGCGACCCTCCGGCGACGGCAAGAGCCACCAGAAACGGCGGCAAGAGAGGGAGGAGAGAGAGAACGCCGCCGCGATGGGCGGCTTTTCGGCGCGATTCCGGCTTCATCCGATGTCCGATCGAGGCGATTCTGGTGGCGTTGGAAAGCTTGTTCCGAGAGCTTTCTTTTGATACCAATTTTGTAGCAAATGGAGGTCGGATGAGTGAGATATGGAGGAGAGAAGTTTCGGGTTTTTCAAGCTTTTTCGTCAGATCTAGGACGATCCGACTGTTGGATCGAAGATCCAAGACCACATATGGACTGAGGAAGAGGAGAGGAACATGGTGGTATGATCAGATCCGGCAATTGTCGCCGGCGACGTGGCCACCGTCTTGTGGTGGTTCCGTGATGGTTCCGATAGGCTATGGAGGTGATTCAACTTCTAGAGGCTTCCTCATAAATTTTTGGAATTTTTGAGACACAGATAAACTTCGGGTAAGACAAATTTTATTATTTCTCTGTCTATGGAGCATAAATACAGTGTTTCTTAAACAGGAAAAATTGGAGAAAAATTCTAAGAAAAATATATGATGAAAGTAAAATTATTTGGAGATATTCTATGGTGTTTGTTGAATTTTTTAGTGATTGTAGAATATTTTTGAAAAATATAGATGGAATTTAGTTAGATTTTTAGCATATGGGCATATAAGATTATTTGAAATTAAGATAATTAAATTTTATATAATTGGTTGAAGCTTGAGGATGGAGGTTTAAATATGTGAATATTTAATTAGGTTGAATTAAGAATATGTTAGATGTTGGAAACTTATGGAATCGAGTAAAATTTTTGAATAAAATATTCATGGGTGATTAGAAAATTATAATTTATTTTGCAATAGCCTTATAATATTATTAAGGACCGCGGGGCAAAATTTTAGAATTTTTAGAGCTTGTTTGAGTGGATTTTTGAAAAATGTCAATTATAGGGACTAAAACGTAATTTTTAAGATTTTGAGTATTGTCTGATTTGGAGGGCCCAGGAGGGGCCATGTGATATTGATGAGATGTGGTTGTGGAAATTGAGAATTTAGAAGTATTATTTGAGCCTTTTTGCAGGTTGGGTAGGTCCCAGGTATAGGGGAAACTCTGCCGAATTTCCGGTATGAATTAGGCTGTCTATTGCCTCTTTAGAGTTTTATCTTAACTTAGTACTAATAAATTTATAATTTAATTATTAGATGATCGAGGTCAGCTATTTTTCTGCATCTAGCAGCCACAATAGTCATCGGTGTACTGTGAGTAAAATATTAATTTTAATTGTAATTTCGATATTATTATATGTTTAAGCATGCCCATGCATCACTTATATGTATGTATCTATGTAGTTAAACTCTAGGCACGTTTTATGTTGCATTCACAACTGTTAAAGTGCCATGGATGTTGTTGTGGTAATTTGGAGCAGTGTGCGTGCGTTAGCGTGCGTGTGATGTGGTGTGGACTATGGATAGGACAGGTAGACACGGCTTGAGATCTTCGATGGGACCCAATCCTTCGGGGGTAGTCACGGCTTGAGTTCTTCGCTGGCACCAGGTTGGATTTAAGAGAGCTGTATAGGGGATCGGCTCCCATATATTATGATTGATATTACTGGGTGTGTGAGTGCTCCAAATTACCTTTTTGATGTTATGATGTGCAATTGTTGTTGATGTTGCATTTCACTCTACAGGGTGCATTAGCTTTAGATAGTTATAGAGATTATGGTTAAAATTGATATTTTACTCTCTGAGTCGAACGCTCACTCCTGTTCAATATTTTTTCCAGGCCACAGGAGGAGTTATTTTACAGAGCAACCTGTTTTCTTCCTCGCAGGTTTAACGTCGATTATTTAATTATTTTATTATCTTTTCTAAATTTAAAATATAGAACTCCGCATGTATTAGTAATAGTGTGGACCTTGTTAGAAATTGTGTTAATTTAAATTTTTGAGATTTATAAATGAAGATTTGTATGGTATTTAAACAGTTTGTAAATGAGGTATGAGGTTGAGTGGACTCACGATTTTAGTTTTCTGAAAATTTCTGGGCTAAGTTAGCCTGAAATGAAATTATAACAGTTTAATTTAAATTATCTTATATGCATATTGGGTTTAAATTGTGGGCCTGGTTATGGATTTGAGAAATAGTTAGGCTTACTACGGGCCTCGGGGGCTTTAAGTCGCCTGTGTCCTAGTCTTTGGTCCGCCCATAGGTTGGGTCGTGACAATTATTTGTTGAGCAGGACATTAGTCGTCGGAACAGTAAAATATACGGATTACCTACGGTGAAGGCGTTACATTTTTTGAGATCTTGTATATTACAAGTATTATGCTTAGTTACACATGAATGTGATCATTACGATTTTATTATTATTGCTGACATTAAATGAAACAAAAATCCTAATAAATTCAATGATATTTATATAGGTTAAGATATATTGATTTTCCTATTTTTTCATGTTTAATATTGATGTATTATATAATATTTAGGATGATTAATATTATTTTATATAAAAAAGTATATTTTACATGTTATTGTACGAGATTTTAATTTTTCGAGTCTATTTAGTTTAAATATAGATTAATCATAATTTATTAATATCCTTATGTGAATATATATATATATATATATATATAAGTCAATCTTAGTTAAGTTTTTAATTTTGACCATAAAGTTATAGAAAAAGTTTAATTATATTTTTTCATATATTTATGTAAAAAATTATGCTCCTTTTAATATTAATTTTAAATTGTTAATTAATAGATTTTTTAAAATAGTAAAAGTGAGAGGAAGATATGAAATGAAAAAGAAGAAAAAAATTAATTACTTGAGAGTATTAATTATATAATTAATAAGAAATGATTAAAAATGCATGATTAAATTTATATTTTAATCTATAATGTATTTTATAACATATATAATATAATATATAATTTAAAAAATAAAAATACTTTTTAAATATATTAAATAATATATTGAATAGGTTTTTAAATAATTTATATTAAACAATATGACAATATAAAATTTCAAAACATCAATGTAATAAAATTAAAATTTTTATAATAATAATACACTAAACTAGAAAATACATTTAAAAAATTACCAATTTTCTAATTTTCTTTCATATTCATACAACTATGCAATCTTATTATGTAAATTAATATTATTTTAAATTGTAAAAAAATATAATATAGGTAAATCAAGCTTTTTTTTTTCAAAAAATTAACATCAAAATTGGAATAAATTTAATTTATCAGTTAACTTGTATTTTTTTATTAATTTATTTTAATTTTTAAACATCTTTGTCCATTTTTATTTTTAATATTTATTATTATAACATTTATATTATATTAAAATTAATAAATATATAACATTAAAATTAATATTTAATTTAAATAATTAAATATAACATTTACAATATATATATATATATATATATATATATATATATATATATATATATATATATATATATTAAATCACGAATATAATGCAACGCATTACAGAAAATGAAAATTAGTTTAACTTAAAAGCTAACAAAGACAATTTTTGCAATCCAAAAGGAGAATAATGTGTATAAATCTTCCAATTAACTAAAATTTTAAAATTGGAAACATAATTATTTTTTATTAATTTATTGAATATTATAAATACTTTTAAATTAGAAATTTATTGCCCACTTTGCTGTCACAATCTAAGGCGGCCGGGTACCCTTTGAAGGACCC
This sequence comes from Hevea brasiliensis, assembly GCF_030052815.1. NCBI lineage: Eukaryota > Viridiplantae > Streptophyta > Magnoliopsida > Malpighiales > Euphorbiaceae > Hevea > Hevea brasiliensis. The sequence continues at coordinate 29,363,001 of NC_079504.1, read as the reverse complement.
CATCAAGGGCTTGTCCATTTCTTTGTGAGACTAAGATAGCATTGGTTCCATTTCATTTTCAAGAAAATAAAACTCACGTATTATTGCTTTCTACATTTAAAGTCATTTGCCTATATATAATCTCTGTCCCTTTCTCTTTTTCTTTCTTTCATTTGTACACTCATGGGGTCTTATCATTTCTTTCGTCATATTTTTAGACCTTCAAACCTGCAATAATTTTACCTTTTTGACCATATAGCGCTGATAGGCCACATTTTTCGCACATACAATCAATTAAAATACAGTATTGACTATTCAAACACTAATAGTAATTTTCTTTAAAAAAAATTACTACTACTAATAATAATTTGATGTTTTATCAACTTAATATATCAAATATTAATAGATTTGAAAGGATGCAATGGGAGTTAAGGAATTAATGGCGAGTGCTAATCCATTGTCCATTCTATAAGAAAATCAAACGTAGCCTTTAAAATAAGATATTTTTATAGTTCATTCTCCTCAAGGATTTTGGATGAGAAGAATCCACTGGTTCTAGTGTTGCAAGCAATTCAATTTCAGTATTTTATCTTGCGGCATTTTCCATGAAACTAAGAAAAAATAAAATTCTTTTGCATATTGAACAATGGAGGGATGATTTAATGGTCGTTGTAAGAAGAATTAACAAGATATATTTTGCAAATAATTAAGTTCAAGCCCTATTCTTTTTTCTTTAATTAGTTAAAAAAATATTAATTTTTTTTTTCTAATTTTTAACAATATTTTTATATAACATTTTTTATGTTGATAATTTGATTTAAGTCCAATTATAATTTGACTCGTTATATTAAATTTATAAATCAATAATATTCATCACTAATTTTTAATAAAATTTGTTTTCTTATTGTAATTTATTATTTAGCGTTCAATCATTCACAAATAAATTATTCATTTATTTAGTTTTTTAAAGCTAATAATATTTCAAATACTAACATTGTTTTACAATTAAAAGTAAACAACCAGGACCAAACCAGAATTAGACCTGAATTGGATCAAACCGTGTTTGACTAGAGTTTAACTTGAAATTATAAAAAACTGGAACCAAAACCACTTTAAAACCGGACTTAAAACTGGAATTAGTTCAAATCAGACCGTTCTGGTCTGGTTTCAGTTCAAACCGACGAAAGTTGACAGGAACTGGATCGGTGGCCAACCCTATTGATTGCTTCTGCATAAAATCTCTTATTGCCTTTAGCATTGAAGAGCACTCAGGCAGCTCAGGAAAAAAATAAAATGTGTGCATTGCATTAGGATACTCCACCAAATACACTTCTTTTGTGGATTTCCTCAACCCTTCATAGTACCTTCTCTCCCAATCTTGCAAAGGATCATATCCTCCCACGAAAATAATTGTTTTCGGAAACTTGAATTTGGAAATGTCAATCGAATTGGGCCCGAAAACATTCACCGTCCGATGGTCTCGGTTGTCACCCTTTGGCAAGAATGTCTTCCACATCCAATCTGTAAGTTCCGTCGTAATAAGTGGAGCTCGTGTGAGCCTCAACTCAGATTCTGTTCGTTCTTCTCCTCCAAAAAATGGTTGGATCAATATGTTTCCAATCAGTTCTATCCTAGAAAATTCATGTTCACTTGCTTTAAGTGCCACATGATGCGCCAAGTTGCCTCCTGCACTATCTCCTGCGAGAAAACAGTGTTTGAGATTCGCTTGGCTTGAAAAACCTTCAATTTGTGTGCAGTCAATGAATTTGAGAACATGAAAACCATCTTCGTATTGGGTTGGACAACGATGCTCTGGAGCTAGTCGATAGTTGACGGAGATAATAAAAGCAGAGAGTTCACCAGCAAGTCGATAGCAAAAGTCGTCGTAAAATTTTGAATTGGGTGCAAAGTAGGAAAAGCCACCACCATGGAAGAAGAAAATAACTGGCAAACCAGCACCATTAGAAGCTGCACATGGGGTTGTGTTGGCGGTGGTAGGGATATAAAGGCGGAACCAGAGGTTTTTTTTCTTCTCAACTACTATATCACTGGTTTTTACACCACCATTGATTGGTTTCTTGGAGGGAGAGGTTCTAAGGTCGAAGAAGCTCATAAGAAAACGGTTGACGGTGCCATCAGAACGACGGCTGATATTAAAGGCGAAGGAAAGAAAAAATAAGAAGAGCTTAGCATTCCATGGGAGGTCCGGCCATTGTTGGTTGTTTTCAGCCATTTTGCTCTCTTGTATATATATATAAAATGCTTTGCAGGAATGTGAAGCAAGGAGAAAGGCTAGTAGGTATATATAAACTGAGATATTGTTGACTTTTCAACATGTACACTGTTTTACAAAGAGATGGCAACACAAACAAAATAAAATTTTTTATTAATACATTAATAATACTTAACTCGTTTTTTTAATATTATTTTTGTTACAAAATGTATTTTATTTTGATAATAATTATTATTGAATAAATTATTAAAGTTTAATTTAATAATAAAATACGTACAGTAGAACATGCTATTTGTTTAATTAAATATTTATGTGAAGAATCATTTATAATAATTGAAAACTTATAAGGATTATTAGGTAGAAACATACAATCTATTTGTATTTATTTAAATTATTATTTTGTCAAAAAATATTAATTTATATTTTTATTAAAAATATTTACTATCATTCATAATTTTTCTTCTCATTTATTAGCTAATTATTAAATGCACTAGGAGTATTAAAAAATAGTTCTCTCCCACGTAAAAGTGAGCCATTTCTATAATATAGAGAATAAGTCTCATATGATTGTGAGAGATAGTGCATGTGCACTGAGTATACCTAATAATTTCTCAATATATATTAAAATAGTAAAAAAAATTGCAATTCCTAATTTTAAAATTTTAACTAATTAAAGTTTGTATTTTTGATAAAAACTATTAATTTATTTTCTATTTTATATCGACTACTACATATTTTTATATATACATTTTAATTAGAAGGAAAAAAAAATAAAACATGTAAATAAAAATATATACATATAATTTCATGATTTTTTATTATTAAAAGAAAAAAAAGGTACAAATATTTCAGTTTATATATACCTACTAACCTTTCTCCTTGCTTCATGTTATATATATATATATATATATATATATATATATATATATATAAAAGAGAGCAAAATGGCTGACAACAACCAACAATGGATATATATATATATATATATATATATATATATATATATATATATATATATATATATATATATATATATATATATATATATATAAGAGAGCAAAATGGCTGACAACAACCAACAATGGCCGGACCTCCCATGGAATATTAAGCTCTTCTTATCCATTCTCTCCTTTGTCGTTGATATCAACCGTTGTTGTGATCGCACTGTCAACAGTTTTCTCATGAGCTTCTTCGACCTTAGAACCTTTCCCTCCAAGAAACCAATCAATGGGGGTGTAAAAACCAGTGACATCGCAGTTGAGAGGACCAAAATCCTCTGGTTCCGCCTCTATATCCCTACCGCCAACAACACGACCCCAAGTGCAGCTTCTAATGGAGCTGGCTTGCATGTTATTTTCTTCTTCCATGATGGTGGCTTTACCTACTTTGCACCCGATTCAAAATTTTACGACGACTTTTGCTATCGACTTGCTGGCGAATTCTCTGCTTTTATTATCTCCGTCAACTATCGACTGGCTCCAGAGCATCGTTGCCCAACCCAATACGAAGATAGTTTTCATATTCTCAAATTCATTGAGAGCACGCAAATTAAAGGCTTTTCAAACCAAGCCAATCTCAAACACTGTTTTCTCTTAGGAGACAGTGCAGGAGGCAAGTTGGCGCATCATGTGGCGCTAAAAGCAAGTGAACATGAATTTTCTAGGATAGAACTCATTGGAAACATATTGAACCAACCATTTTTTGGAGGAGAAGAACGAACAGAATCTGAGTTGAGACTCACACGAGCTCCATTTATTTCGATGGAGCTTACAGATTGGATATGGAGGGCATTCTTGCCCAAGGGTGACAACCGAGACCATCAGACGGTGAATGTTTTCGGGCCCAATTCGATTGACATTTCCAAATTCAAGTTTCCGAAAACAATTATTTTCGTGGGAGGATATGATCCTTTGCAAGATTGGGTGAGAAGTTACTATGAAGGGTTGAGGAAATCCACAAAAGAAGTGTATTTTGTGGAGTATCCTAATGCAATGCACACATTTTATCTTTTTCCTGAGCTGCCTGAGTGTTCTTCAGTGATAAAGGCAATGAGAGATTTTATGCAGAGCAATCATCAGGGGTGGCCAACGATCCAGTTCCTGTCCACTTCCATCGGTTTGAACTGGAACCAGGCCAAATCGGTATGATTTGAATTGATTCCAGTTTCAAGTCTGTTTTGCCCCGATTTCAGTCCAGTTCTAAAATCGTTTTCCTTCCATTTTTAATGGTTTCAGTTCTACTCGAGTTAAACATGGCTTGATCTAGTTTAAGTCTAGTTCTGGTTTGGCCCGATTGTTTTTATATGTAACACAATGTTAATATTTGAAATATTATAAGCTTAAAAAATTAAATAAATGAATAATTTATTTGTCAATGATTGAAAGCTTATACTACAAATATAAAATAATAAATTATAACACAGAAAATAAACAAATTTTATACAAATAAAAAAAATCAACAATGAATATAATTGGTTTATAAATTTAATATAAGAGTCAAAGTATGATTGGACTTAAATCAAATTATGCATAATTCAATATTTTATTAACGTAAGAAATATTATGTAAATAATATTATTATAAATTAAGATAAAAATAAATTACATTAATATTTTTTCAACTAATGAAGGAAAAAAAAGTAGGGCTTTAACTTAATTATTTATTAAATATGTCTTGTTAATTCTTCTTATAACGACCATTAAAATATCCCTTCATTGTTCACTATGCAAACTAGCTCTCTTTATTAATGTTATTAAATTTAGTTCGGAGGTTCACTCAGCGAAAAGACTAAATGAGTAGATCAATGGTTCAAATAGTGTGTCAACATATTAATTAGTGGATTATCAAAAATTAATTAAATATAACACCTCAATAATTTGCATTTGGATGGCAATAAAAATGGAAATTTTAGCTTTTAATATTGTTTTTAGATGAGAGAATTTAAAATATGAGATTTGAATTTGAAAAACTATGTATTTTATTTAATTGATTAAAATTATGAATATATATTTAGCTAATAAATATAGATATCGTTTTATTTAAGTGTGAATTTGAAATGATTTATAAAATAATATTATTTTAAACTAGGGAATTACACGTGAAAATATATGTGACTAATAATAATTTTAATTTATATATTTCTTTTAATTTTAATATATAAAAATAATATAATGTCTTAGATTTTTTATTACTTTTTTCATATTTTATTTTTATTACTTTTTATCTCTCAAACTTTTTAATAAATATTTCATAATAAAAATCTATGTACACATAATATATATATATATATATATATATATATATATATATATATATATATATATATATATTTACAAATATATGTAATTAATTTATGTTAATATATTATAAGTTACCTTATAATAATAGCTACTTATTATAGTAATAATTAAATAACTATTAATATCACACCTAATCCCTTGTAAGGTATGATATGTTCCCGTAGCATGCCTAATGAATTACCGAACTGCACCTACTGATAATCCATTAATTATGCTACAAGAGATTTTAAATAAATTATAGCTTTTAATCTTATCAATTCTTTTATGGAAAACTGCATGGGAATAGTTAAAATTCAATGTAAACATTCATTGGAAATAATGATAGACTAAATATTATAAAAGTTACATTTCCATAAGCTTCAAAATACAATACAAATAGTTACAAACTCAAAATACTTTAGTAATACAGTGCTTTTTAATACAAACTGCTCAATGTCCGTATATCCATATATATAGGTATAAAATATATCCAAAGGAATCACAAGTGTATACCTAACGTAAATACCCACAATCAATACCAAAATGCTGCTTTCAAGTCTCTCACTCAGCAGCCTTCTCCTTTCCCTTACCTGCGACAGCATAAAGAAGCTATCGCTGAGTATATCACTCAGTGGTGCACAACTAATAACTTTAAAACTTAAGGTAAACACAACTTATCAAAGCATAATAAAGCATATTTTTCTTAAGTATGAAAACTTCACAATAGTTCTAAGTCTATAAGGGCCATTTATTGGAATAACATTTCAAATGAGAAATCACACTTCATAAATCACAATTCACAAAGCATTAGTGTTATCAACATCAATACACGGTTTAGGCCATGACACAAAATTTCACGAGCAGTGCATGTTCTACACTACGACAAAGCAATCTCAACCTTACTAACCATTATTAATGAGAGAAGGGCTAGCTAGCTAATGAGTACTCACGTAATCTTACCCTACTAACCGTTATTAATGGGAGAAATAATCAATATCAATTATCAATCCCAAGTAGCCGTTACTACTGAGGAGTTCCGAAAGGGACTGTCATGCTAACTGTGATTTTAAAACAGTTTTCAAAAATTTTCCACTCAACAATCACATTTATAAATCAATAAACACATTTAAATTCATCATAATATCCATATAAAGGTGGCAACACCTAAATTTCTCAAATGCTAGAGACAAATTATATTTCAGTCAAAGTAAACTTGTTCAAAGCAAACTCATTCAAATAAACACATTCCAAACAATTTACAACTTTAAAAATGAAGAAAATGTTAATTATGCTCAAACATTCAATAAACTCCTTTATCTTTACTTTTCCTTATCCGTCTCAACCTCTTTCTCTACAGAAAATACACAAATAGAATACCTCAATACTCATCCTAATTACTGCTAAGTACTCATCACATGAATGTCTAATGCATCCCAAGTTAACTTTGTAAATTTTTAAAGAGTTTTGACTTTGGACAGCTTGGTACATTGGACTTTAAGCCCAATTTTTTACCTAGTTTCAATCATAATTTGATAAGATGTTGTTCATGAAAATTGTCCCTCTAGGTCTCATCTTTATTTCTCTTTTTGAATCACCTCATTTGGAATTGTGTAGCCAAAGTTATAGTCAAATGAATTTTACTGTTCACGTGGGGCTGATTGTGGCAGCTTTGGTGACTTAACTTTGGCTAATAATTTGATTGGGTTAAGTTCATAATTTGGCTCCGAGTTCTTCATATGAAATGTTCTACTATATTTTAAGTTTCCATCCGTTCAAGAATCACCTAAATCGGAGCGTTTTATAGAGAGTTATGGCTGTTTAAAGTTTACTATTTATGTTACTATTTACTACTCTGGCAGATTTATCAACTCAACTTTACTTAGCAATTGGGTTGGGTTAGTTTGTAATTAGGCTTCAAGTTCTTCATATGAAATGTTCTACTATGTTTTAAGTTTCTATCGGTTCAAGAATCACCTAAATTAGATTTTTCTAGAGAGAGTTATAGCCTTATAAAGTTTACTATTCATATGATCAATTTGCAGATTTCAAGATTTTCTGCAGATTTTGTGACTCAACTTTGCTTAGCAATTTGATTAGGTTAAGTCCATAATTTGGCCTTAAGTTCTTCATATGAAATGTTCTACTATGTTTTAGGTTTTCATTGGTTCAAGAATCACCTAAATCAGAGTTTTCTAGAAAGAGTTATGGTAATGCAAAGTTTACTGTTTACGTGCTTAATTTTACAGGTTCCAGAATTTTATCTCTAAGTTCAAGCCAAGTTTTAGGCAATTTCTGAGCAGTCCCTGGGTTGGGTCTTTTCATGAAAATTCTAGCCCTATGTTTTAAGTTTCATTTTCAATTGGTTTCACACCAATTAGAGTTGTGGAGCTCAATTTGTGGGCTGTCAAACACACTGAACTCAGTGTGCAAAATTCTGCCCTAGGTTCAAATTTTCATTTCTTTAATTACTCCCACTAACCAACCTCAATTCACATTTAATTCACCCCAAATGACTATAATTTAGCATTGACACATCCATAGCACTCATAGCACAAAAACCCCAATTTTCCCATAACCCTAATCTTTCATATTTCAATTTATACAAATCTCATTCAATTTCTTTACCCCAATTAAGCACACTACTTCAATTAAGCTTGATTTCATCATCATTTTTATTAAAATACATCAAACCCTAATTTTCTCCAAATTGGCCAAAACCCTAGTTTAGGTTCCATGCATGTTTTCTTTCAATTTCTCATGAAATTTCATTATAAGTTAACTTCATTCAAAGCTTATACAACTAATCTAATATGAAAAGAAACTTACCTCTTGTTGATTTCTTTCCAACTTTAATTTTTCTTCCAATTTCTCTTATTTTACTTGCTCTAATGCCTCAATCAAAGTTCTCTTTGATGTTTTCTTTTAGTGGGTTATGGGATTTATGAAGGGAATTCAAGTGAATCAAGACTTGGAAGGGAAAACAATGGTAGAAGAAAATAGGAGAAGAAGAGAAAAAGAGAGAAAGGGAGAGGGAAGATGGGTGGAGGCACATAGGGAATAAAAGAGAGGGTTTTGTCTTCTTTTATACCTATTTTATTTCTTTTAATTAAATAATTGAATTTAATTATCAAAAGCCTATAAGTCATAAATTTTAATTTTTGTCATAATGGAAATAAATTTTTAAGTGTTTATTTCTTAAATTTTTCTTCAAATTTTACCCCATAATTCAATTCATTAATTTCATTTAATTTAATTAACATTTTGGTCAAAAGTCAACTCTTGAGGTGAATTGACCAAAATGCCACTTATCGTGTCATAATCCCTCTTTTTCAATATACCCGGTGAGTCCTTATATTTTTGGGTCACTTGAATTTTTGTTGTGTCTATTTCAATAAATTTTTATTTTATTTTTGGTCCTCAAGGTGTCTTTGAATAGTACAAGTCATAGACTAAAAATGGAATTATTCAGAGCTCGAAGGTTCGGAGTATTATAATTAAATAATTTGTAACTTATATATACATAATTGGTAACTAATAATTTAATGATAATTTAAAAAAATGAATAAGTAATTAATAAAAAAAAACTAGAAAAAATTTAATGAAATTAAATAAGTTGTCATTTAGCATAATTTCATAATTTTATGTGATATTAGAAAAATCTGCATGCTATATATATATATATATAATTGGTAACTAATAATTTAATGATAATTTAAAAAAATAAATAAGCAATTAATAAAAAAAACTAGAAAAAATTTAATGAAATTAAATAAGTTGTCATTTAGCATAATTTCATAATTTTATGTGACATTAGAAAAATCTGCATGCTATATATATATATATATATATAGTTAAAAGAAAAATAAAGGAGAATTAAATGGAGAATACTATGTGGCAATTCCATAAACAATGTCATGTGATAATATCATGAAAAATAATAACACGTGTCAATCTTTTCGGAATACCTTCCTGCTTTATATACACGTGGCATTATTTTTCATGATATTATCACATGACATTGTTTATGGCATTGCCGCATAGTATTCTCCATTTAATTCTCCTTAATTTTTTTTAACTATATATATATATATATATATATATATATATATATATATATATATATATATATATATATATATATATTTTGTGGTTAGGAACTCAAAAATAGATATCAAAGTAGTTTTGATGATTGAACAATATTATTGCTTCAGTTCGGAGTTCTTTGTTTCTTCGACTATATGCAGTTCATCCCATCCATACATAGTATTTTGATCTAAGATTTCAATTCTTTCATGTTTCAGCTGCAACATATTGTTCCATGTCCAAAATATGGAAGAAATAGGTATTTCCACGACTGGCAAAAATGAAATAGTCTTAGAATTCTCCATTGATACAACATGCTATTTTTTCTAGTTGTTCCTTTCAAGATCTTTTTCGATTCATCTTTGGAGTTAAATACCTCATTCAAGAATTGAAGTTTTGACAATATATCTATATCCAACTGTATTCCTTCTTAATTGAATTGATTGAAAGGAATTCCCATGGCTCCAATAAACAAAGTAAATAGTACTAAGATAAGCATAAAAAATAATATAGTATTATTTGATTCATGGGGGTAAAGAATGAAAGAATAATGCACCTAGGGGTGAAAAATTAGCAATTTAAAATTTTTGTTATTCCTAGCATTCATGTTGTTAGTAGTATGCCCTAGAGCATATCATTTAGTATGTATCTTGTACATCTATTATTAATAAAAGGCATTTTCACTTTTCCATTTACATAATATATTTATATGTAATAAAAAAGGTCCATTGATATTTTGTTAGAAATTCTATTCTTAAATTGTTAAGAATATGAGTGATAGTATTTCTAGCACAAAGTATCATACCAAGGTGAAATTACTCAAAAGCCCAAATAAACAAATTACAACTTTTATGCAATAAAATAAATTTAATTATTACATTCTCATAAGAATAAATAATAATCAATAACATTAGTCTCCTAAGTCCATGATCATCCTTCATGCAATTTACATATCCAACTCTTAAATATGAAATTTAATTCTAAATATCTAATATTTAAAATTAAATTAATTAAAATTAATTTTTCTTGAATTTCATTCATAAGCATGTTATATTTATATTGGGATTTTGATTAAACATTTTAATAATCAAGAAACATAAGAAAAACCATAAAAAAATTATTTTTTATTAAATTCTTTCACAATATGGCTGAATTAGGGTACAATTTTTTTTTGAATTTTTCTTGTTTCAATTTGCATCCAATGCAGCTTTCTTGAGTCCCAAACTTCATATAGCAATTGAAAGAATAATATACATAGGGGTGCAAAATTAGCAATTTAAAATTTTTCTTATTCCTATTATTCATGCAACATACAAACAATTTATACTAATGTAAAAACATATATTTTGATCATAACAAATTATAACTCAATTGCTAGCAATCCTAATTGCCATTAGGAAACTTAATATTTTAAATTAACAGGATCAAGTTTAAGGATTTCACTTCTAAGACGTAGAATCAAATTCCAACACCTAATCTAATTACAGAAGACCACCAAGTGTTAATCCTCTAGCTTATCTACACAAACAATTTGATCAAAGCTTCCTTGAATGAACCAAACCCCTTTCTTGTGCTTCCTCTTGAATTGGTCAAAGTTTGCACAAAAGGAATTTAGGGTTTTCTTGGTTTAACTTTATGGAAGTGTAGATGAACTCTTTCTCTACCTTTAATTCAAGAATAAAAACTTTTAATACCTCTTGAATTAACCACAAAAGAAGATAAAGAAGAAGACTAATTTTCTTTTCTTTCTTTATCTTGTAAATATTTTAATTTCCCTAATTAAAATTAACTTTACAAGTGTCCACATTTAATTCCATAATTAAAAGTATTTTCTAATTCTAATTAGGCCACCTGTCAAGTTAAGATAATTAGGAAATTAAAATTTTAATTAATTAGTATTATGGAAAATAATAATTACCACCACTTTTTGTCTCCTTTGACTAAAGTCAAATTAACTAAAATTAATCTCTCACCTTATGAAAATTAATCAAGTTTATATTTAAACAATTTAAATATTTACTTGAATACTTCCATAAATGAATTTAGTTTCAAACCATGCTATAGACTTTGCAATCTGATTGCAAACTAAAAATATTAATTTGATTAATTAACTAAACATTTACTCAATTAATCAAATTAATTTTGTTTTGATCATATTATTCTTTTGTGTGTGACTTACTAGATTCAGTATTAATTGGCAATGAGAATAATATTAACTCTTTAATTTATTGGAACTATTCCATACTTAAAATGAAATTCTCTTTTCATTTATAGTTCTCATAAATCATGGTTGACACCTAGTATAATATACCATGACTACCCAATAAGTTATGGATTAATCATTAACTCATGAACATTGATCATACATGCCATGCACTAAAATTTCTCCATTATAAAATCTCGATTCTAGCTAGAGTTATAGCTTATGTCAAACTCTTAATGCTTAGAATCATGTGTTCTTATTTTAATTTTAATTCTAATTCTTATTTAATAAGACTTTCTAATCAGAAACTCTTTTCTGACTAAGTTTATCTATTCTGGTTAGGAACTTGACTTATCAAGAATAACTTAAATGAACATAGGATTTTATCCCTATTTACTTAGGGTAATGGATTCCATCTTGACTAAACAACTATCTTTATATATAACTAGTCAGAGCCAACATATGCCCATATACTCATAGCTAGTATAAGCATAAAAGCAGTATCAAACTCAAACTACCTATATAAAAGATAACTATATTATCTCAGGTCAAGAGATTATACACACTATTATGATCTAGATGATTATTTATTGACAAAAGTAAACTCCATGTACATATCATCTTACGTCATTGATTTGGTCTACTCATATTATAAGTGCCTATTTTGTTTATTATATGGCATGAGACTCACTATTCCATATCATTAGTATCTCAAGCTAATGGATGGGAATAAACAAAAATGATAGTCTATATGGATAAATCTTATCCTCTGAAGTATCCAAAACTATAAACCAAAAATTTATAGTATTTGCACCAAGATATTTCGTTGCTCATATTCTTAACACTTTAAGAATGAAACATCTAACAAGTCACTAAAGGGTATTTTCAGTTAAATTTAAACCATTTAAAATTAAAAGAAAAAGATGTATACATTAAAATGGAATAAATATTTACAAAATATAACTTCATGATATGCTCTAGGGCAAACTACTAATAGAGAATCCTTCACTATCTGTAACATCCTCCCTGTACGTATTCTGTATGTTATGTTACTCCAGTTACCTAATATCAGTCCAAACAAGTCAGGATGTCTAGAACTACACTTCGGTGATAGTGAACAGACATATATTAATGAAATAAATAAAAAGAAAATACAAGAAAAATTAAAGAAAAATAAAAGAGAGAAAATGAAACTAAGTTAAACGAGCCGGCACCGTAGCGATAGGTGACCGCACCAGGAAGCTACAGCGAAGGCAATTGCTGACCCCAGGACTGCGGAAAACCCTCGGAATTAAATTTTGAGACATAATTAAAGGTTTATTGAAATGTAATTGACACTAGAAATATCAAAGAAAAATTAATAAATTAGTATAAAGAAAAATAAAAAATCGAGAAACAGATAAAAATCGGTGTTACCGAAAAATCGAGAATACAACCCGAAGAGGGGCATTTTGGTTATTTAACACCTAGAGTTGCCTTTTGACCTCAATTTCCATTAAAAATAAATGATATTACACTTTGAAAATACCATGAAAAAATTAATTATAGTAAATTATATGAATAGTAAAAGAAAAGGGGCATAAAATCTAATTTATGAAACTTTAAATAATTAAATATTAAAATGGAGCTTAGTGCTCCACTAACTTGAATCTTGGGACACCAATATAAGCCTTGGGACAACAGAAACCACTTCATCTTCAACCTTTCAAAACCCAGCCAAATTTCACCATGGAAGAACTCCATTGCTGTACCTTGCTCTACCTCCATGCAATCATGTTCTAGCCATCCTTTCTCACTAGTTTCTTCATTAAAGCTTATACATTCAACTTGAGGAAGCCATTGGCAGCAAGCAGAAAGGGATTTAGTGAGTTTTTAGCAAGCTCTAAAAGAGGTAAGTGTCCAAATCCCCTCCCTTGCTTTAGTAAACTTCATGTTTAGTTTGAGGTGAGTTGAATGGTGAAGAGAATAGAAGAATTTATTGAGTTATGGAATTGTTCAATTTCAGCAACCATGAGAACCTATGTTGCTTGAATTTTTCTTACCTCTAATGGATGGAAAATAATGTTGATTTAGTCATTTTAAAGTTGTAGTAATTTAGTTTCCATGTATATGTACATTGAGTACTTGAATTTAAGGGTTTGGAAAGCAATTTGTATACCTTAGCATACTGCCACTTTTGGCAGCCTTTCAATTCATGAATTAGTGTTTGGTTTCATGAATTTTCTTGATGAATTATGGTGAAGATAAATTGAGGGCAGTGTATGTGAAGTAATGGTTGGGAAGTATATGTAATAGTTAAGTGATTTCATGTATATATTATATTGAATTTAACTTTGTGAATTAGGGTTGTATAATGTACATGGAGCACTTGTACATTCTACCCAAATGGACATGATTGAGATATAATGAATGGTATAGAAGTGTTATGAATATATATTTGTAGTTTTGGGAGGAGGAGAAGTGTCATTTGGGAGTATTCTTGTATGTGCAGATTGTGTGTGTTGAAGGCAATAGGTAAATTAAACCATAAGTGAAAATTTGTGACCCCAATTGGTATGAGACCAATGGGAAGTGAAACTAGACACAAAATAGGCCAACTTTCATGTAGAAATGTTGCCAAAATTCTGCCTAAACTGACCTTAAAAATGACCTAATCCGGAATTGGTAATGTGCAAGCCTAGATTTTTGACCATATAAACAGTAGTTACTAAGATGACCATAACTCACTCAAAACAGGTTCAAATGACCTGAAATTTTTACCATGGAAAGCTTATACATATAGCTACAATTCTTATGAAGACACCAAAGCCCAAAAATGGCCAAAACCTGGTCAAATTGCTTGCCCAAGTTAGGGTATTAAAACTGCCAGAACTGAAGTTGACGTAAAATTGACCAAATTTTGCACTAAAGATGCAATCTGTCTAGTTTTGGTAATTTGACCATATCTTGGACTATACAACTCAGAATGACCTGAAATTTGTGCAAAAAGTTTAATAAGCCATAGAGCTATAATTTTGCTTCTTTGACCATAAACTAAAAACCAAGAGAAGTAGGACATTAAGCTAGACCAATCTAGCACACTAAAACTGGAAATTTGACATTTACATATAATGAAGCTTGAAGTAATTTGGCAATAAATGCCAACTTGTAAAAATGGATAAATTGCACTATATTGGCAGCATATTGAATTACAATTTGTGACATGTTGATACTAGAATCAACTTATTCATATTATCTAAAAAGGTCAACATTTACATTGACTTATGAATTACATGATAACTAGTAAACTCAAAAAAATAAAGAATTAAACAATTAATTTGTAATGTGCCCTAGTTTGCCTAGTTGACTAGTTTGGATAGGTTGGTATGCCAATAAAATTCTGAAAGCTGTTCTGTAAATGGCTTTATGCCATACTGTGTTTTTACGGCATATTTTGCCGCACTATGACTTTAATAGCCTACGGCTATACGTATTGTGCTATTATACTTGGCTTATCGCCGGATTGACTATATGGCTTTTTAGCCACATTGTTTGCACACCGGGAGACACTTTGTGACCAATGGTGTGACGGCCCGAGGTACTAGGTACCCAGCGCCAGTATATCCGTTTATCCAGTCTGGTCATTGTATAAACTACACGGGCAGTTAATTTAAGCATTATTAAATTCAAATAGTTAAATTTAGTTTATTGACATACAGTGCCACCAAAAATTAGCAAAAATGAAAGGTTAGCAAATAAAAGTAGAAACAGCAACTGTAAAGAATATCGATGTCATAAATTCATAAATAATTCATTTATTTTATTTTAGTGTATATTTCTTTATATTTGGCACTACTAAGTAGAATTGTTTAGCGCGTTGCTTTTGCTACGCATAGGTATTGGAGACACAGCTGGGGAGCCCAGCAGACCTACGACCGGGTGAGACATCAGATCTGCACAGGAGTCCAGAGTCATCTTCACTACACTGCATATATGGTAGGACTTAGGATCTTGTGTAATGACTATCAGTTGTATTTTGATATTTTGTTATGTAATATATATATCATAAAACTTTAAGGTTTGTAATAATTTGCACATATTAAACTCCTATGGAGAGTGTTTGGATGAATGTAAATTATTATAGATTGTATTTTGAAATTATGAAATTTTGAGACTAAAAAATTAGTTGGAAAGTTGAGATTATCATATTGAACTGTTTTTAACAGGTTTAGAAGGACAGTTTGTCCGAAATACAAATGGCACCTTGCTAGATTTTTATTATCATTTTGAAACACTGATTTTATTAAAATATGGAAATAGAACCAGTATTTTATGAATATCACATAAAGACTTCTTAAGTCAAATTGAGTTTAGAAAATGAGATAATCATAGACTAAGTGCTCCGGCACGCCGTGTAGCATGCCTTACTCGGCTACACTGTGGACGGGTGAGGGGTGTTACATTTAGTGGTATCGGAGCACAGTTTAGGCGTTTCTGGACCTAGATAGATTGCATATCATGCATTGCATTGTAAGTGTTAAGATGACTCTAATGCAGATCTTTTGATTTGTTATTTTGATCAGAATATGGACTCCATATAGCAGAGAGCGGTCGATGAGGAGGTAGAGAGTCATGCTCCATCTATGACTGAGTCAGGAGATAAGAGGGAACCTGCTCCACCAGTACTAGAGGCACCAGCCACATTTTAGCAAATGGTTGAGTTCTTTAGACAGATGGCAGGAGTTATGCCACCACCACCACCTCCACATAAAAAATCTCATATGGAGAAACTTAGAAAGTTTGGAGCAGTGCATTTTCTGACCAAAAGGGAAGATGATTCATTCACAACTGAAAACTGGTTGGACAGAACTGAAAGAGTCTTGAAACAACTTCACTGTACTCTAGAGAAGAATTTGGAAGCTGCTGTATCATTACTGCAATAATGCATACCAATGGTGGGATACAGTGACTAGTGAGGTGCCACCAGAATAAATAACTTGGGATTTCTTTCTCACTGAGTTCAGAAAGAAGTATGTGGGTAGTGTATACCTGGAAGAGAAGAGAAGGGAATTTATTACCCTATGCCAGCGACAGCTGACAGTGACTAAATATGAAAGAGAATTTGTCAGACTGAGCCACTATGGGCGGGAAATAATCCCTAATGAGGCTGAGAGATGCAAGAGATTTGAAGAAGGACTCAATGATAACATTAAAGTAATGATTACAGCCTTGGGGATTACAGAGTTTGCTAAGTTATTGGAAGTCACACTGAAGGTTGAAAAAGTTAGAATAAATGAGCAGAATAGAAGGGACAGACAGCAGAAAAGAGGTCAGGGTCAGACCAGTACATCTTCTACCCCTAGTAAGAAATTCAGAGGTTCGCCTACTTAGAGTTTCAGTAGAGCGCCAAGTCAGGGTCAGTCACAAAGGCCCAAATCTCAGTTTGCTCCGAGGAGAGGCCAGTCCACACCTTCAGTGGCTATCTCTCTAAGGACAGGGTTCAGGGGACCAGCCCCAACAGTATCTGTTACTTGCCCATATTGCCAAAAATGGCATAAGGGGGAATGTTGGAGAATGATAGGTGCTTGTTTATAGTATGGGTCTACAGACCACCTAATCCGAGATTGTCCACGCAGAACTGCTACATCTACTCCAGTGTCAACTGTTAGGCCTGCCCCTCTAGCTCTAAAGGGTAGAAAACCGGGTAAGGCTGAGGCAGCTGGTACTTCACAAAAACCTGTATCAGAGTCTGTGGAGAGAGTAGAAGGTAGAATACTAGCTAGAGCCTATACTATGAGGGCACAGGAGGAACAGGATGCTTCAGATGTCATCAAGGGTACGTTCCTCCTCTATAATACTTCTGTGCATGCATTAGTAGATCCTGGATCTACTCATTCATATATTTGTATCAAGCTGCCCGTAGAAAAGGGAATACCAGTAGAGGAAAGTGACCAAGACATCCTGGTCACAAATCCGCTAGGCCATAGTGTGGTAGTAAACAAAGTATATAAAGGTTGTCCATTGAAGATTCAAGGGAAAGAGTTCTCAGCTGATTTAATCGAACTGCCTTTCCATGAGTTTGACGTGATTTTAGGAATGGACTGGTTATCCCATCATCAGGCAATAGTAGATTGTAAATTGAAGAGAATCTCTCTGAAAACTGCTGATAATGAAGAAATCACAGTTGTGGGTGAAAGGACAGATTTCTTGTCTAATGTCATCTCAGCTACAGTTGCAAGGAAATGGATAAGAAAAGGGTGTGAAGCCTATCTGGCACACGTGGTTGACATTAGGCAAGGTAAATTTGACTTGTCTGACATACCTACAGTAAGGGATTTCTCTAAGGTATTTCCTGAGGAATTGCCTAGTTTGCCACCAGAAAGGGAAGTTGAATTTGCTATTGAGATTATGCCGGGTACAGCTCCAATTTCAATTGCTCCGTATAGGATGGCACCTACTAAATTGAAAGAGTTAAAAATCCAGCTGCAAGAATTACTAGACAAGGGGTTCATACGCCTCAGTGTATCACTGTGGGGAGCTCCAGTACTGTTTGTAAAGAAGAAAGATGGGACATTGAGGTTATGTATTGACTATCAGCAGTTAAACAAAGTAACAGTGAAGATCAAGTATCCGTTGCCTAGAATTGATGATCTGTTTGATCAGTTGAAGGGAGTCGGTGTGTTTTCTAATATTGATCTCAGATCAGGATATCATCAGCTAAGGGTTAGGGATGCAGATGTGCCTAAGACTACATCCAGAACTTGGTATGGGCATTATGAATTCCTGGTGATGCCATTTGGGTTAACAAACATTCCAGCAGCATTCATGGACCTTATGAACCGTATCTTTCGTGCAAACTTAGATCGGTTCATAGTGGTTAGATCGGTTCGTAGTGGTCTTCATTGATGACATCCTAGTGTATTCCAAGGATAAAGCAGAACATGATGAACATTTGAGAATTGTTCTGCTGACACTAAAAGAGAAGAAACTGTATGCTAAATTGTCCAAGTGTGAGTTCTGGTTGAATGACATTCCATTCCGTGGACATGTACTATCAGCTGAAGGGATTAGAGTGGATCCCAAGAAGATTGAAGCAGTGATGGAATGGAAGCCTCCCAGAAATACAACTGAGATCAGAAGTTTCTTGGGGTTAGCTGGATATTATAGAAGATTTGTAAAGGGATTTTCCCTGATAGCTGCTCCAATGACCAAATTACTACACAAGAATATGAAATTTGACTAGAATGACAAGTGTCAAGCCAGTTTTGAGAGGCTGAAGCCTATGTTGACAGAGGCACCAGTGTTAACACAGCCAGTATCGGGAAAAGACTTTGTAGTCTACAGTGATGCCTCACATAATGGGTTAGGGTGTGTACTAATGCGAGAAGGGAAAGTGGTCGCATATGTTTCCAGGCAGTTAAGGCCACATGAAAAGAATTACCCTACTCATGATTTGGAGTTAGCACCAATTATCTTCGCATTGAAAATATGGAGGCATTACTTGTATGGAGAAAAATGTTACATATACACGGACCATAAGAGTCTGAAGTATCTGCTAACCCAAAAGGAACTTAACTTGAGACAGAGGCTATGAATTGAATTCCTGAAAGATTATGATTGTATGATTGACTACCACCCTAGGAAGGCAAACGTAGTTGCTGATGCCTTAAGCAGAAAATTTATTGTAGCATTAAGATCTCTGAATGCCCAACTGTCCTTAACTCATGATGGAGTTATTTTGGCTGAGTTGCAAGTGAAGCTGAATCTGTTATAACAGATACAAGATGGGCAGAAGACAGATGAGAAATTAATGGCTGTTATGGGCAAAATCACTGAGGGAAAGAAAACTAAATATGAAGTGAAAGAAAATGGGTGCCTGTACTATAAAGAAAGAGTATGTGTACCAGATGATAAAGAGTTGAAAACCAGTATTCTGAGAGAAGCACATAACAGTGTGTATGCTATGCACCCAGAAAGTACAAAAATGTACCATGACCTGAAACTTCGATACTGGTGGCTGGGTATGAAGAAGGACATAGCTGACTATGTAACTAGATGCTTCACATGTCAGCAAGTCAAAGCAGAACACCAAGTTCCATCAGGTTTGTTATAGCCTATAAACATACCTGAATGGAAATGGGACCGAGTTACTATGGACTTTGTCAGTGGTCTACCTCTCTCTCAGAAGAAGCATGATGCAGTATGGGTGATTGTGGACAGGTTGACCAAATCAGCACATTTTCTGCCAATCAGAACTAACTACTCACTGGAAAAGCTAGCAGAATTATACATCAATGAGATAGTTCGACTACATGGAATTTCACTTTCCTTCATATCTGATAGAGACCCGAGGTTTACATCTAGATTTTGGAAGAAATTACAAGAATCCTTGGGCACACAACTCCATTTTAGTACGACTTTTCATCCTCAAACGAATGGACAGTTAGAAAGAATAATCCAAGTAAATTTTGAAACTCATTGAATTATTGCAAACAATAAATTAAACTGATAATGATAATAATAATCAAACATATGTGATAGGTCCTCGAGGCTATACTGAGGAGTTGTGTTATTGAGTTTGAGGGAAGTTGTGTAACACCCCTCACCCAACTACAGTGTAGCCGAGTAAGGCGTGCTACATTCGATGCCAGAGCACCTATCTTATCTTACTTTATTTCTTTAATAATTTGATCTCATTATATTTTAATATCAATTATTTTTCTATGAAAAAACCAGCGGAGTTTCCCCTATTTTATTATCAGTTGACGTATTTCACTATTCACCTGCTTGAAATTTTCAATAATATTTTACAATAAAAATATCATTCATGCTCATCATATTCATCTCACATTTAATTCTTGTAATTCACATACTCATTTGTACAAATCTATTCATACTCAATTCATATGTAAACATTCTCAAATTACATAAGCAAAATTTTCAAATTTCCTTAATTTGCATAATTTACAAAATAATTACATAATTTCATAATTTACATGATCTACAAATTAATTACAGTTCCATAATCTATATTTCAACATACAATTCATAGCTTACATTACAAATAATAACTAATTGTAATATACAAAATACAAAATATAATCTATATGGGCCCTATCTACATGCATTGCTAAGGAGGTGATAACCTTGTGCACTTCTGACACTTTCGCAAATCTGGACTCCAAAATCTCTGTTTAGTATTCGCTGGGCTTTAACTTTAGTACCTGCGCGAGGAAAGAAATCCATCGCGCTAAGCATTGCTGTTTAGTGGTGCAATAATATAACAAGAAATAATGTATACAAATAAAAATAATTGGAGCATATTTTCTATAATCAAGAATTTTACTGGGTTCATATGAAATTTGCCATTGATTATATCAAATTATATAGATATTTAAGGTTAACATGCATTGCATTTTGTTAGCATTTAGTATCCTTTTATGTTTATTTTTATGTGTCTTCATTGTTATTTTAGAAAACATATTAATCCAACTCAAGTCATTGATTTTTTTATTTTATCAGGTGTTTTTATATGGTTCTAGAATCAAAGACGAATTTGGAAGAAATTTGGAGGTCAAAATGTGAAGAATACAGAAAAATACCTCAAAACCCTGGAAAACAATCGAATTTGGCCTCAAGAAGGTAGGGCTAATAAATCCTACGGATTAATTGGTCTTGATCAGAGCATTGTTTCCTTCAAAATAGGTGTTTGGGTAGAGCCCCACAGTGTAGGAGTGCAAAAGGAAGCTTGAAGAAGTCAAGGGACTGAGTATTGTTGCTGATACAAAGTACACGGGTCGTTAAGCCAAGCCCCAGACCTGTGTAACTTTCTGCCAGAAGAAAGCCGGATAGCCAATGGAGAAACAAAAGTACACGGGCCGTGTAACTTGCCTCGTGTAACTCCCTGGACCCCGTGCAACTCTCTGGAGTGAAGAAAACATGAAAAATGAAGTGGCAGAAATATACATGAGGTGTGTATCACTACACGGCCCGTGTAAAGTCCCCTGACAGTAATTATGATGTGACTTTTCTTCACTTCAACTCGACCCAGATGGACTCCGAATGCATCTAGGACTGTAACAGCCCGATCCTTCTCCAGTTAGTATTGTCCGCTTTGGCCCATGGGCCTCACGGATTTGTCCCTTGGGAGGTTTCATTCCCAAAAGCGCGCTGACCAGGTGAGGAAGACTCCCACATATATGGCCCAAATCTTTTCTTCCCGTTTCCGATGTGGGACACGAAGTTTCCACCCGGTCGTGGTGGTTGAACAAGCACGTCCCAACCCCATCCCTGGGTCGTGACAAGCCCACCAACTTCTGCTTGGTGCGTCCTCGCACCACACACCGTACTAGAGGGAGTCCAGCTCTGATACCACTAAATGTGACGCCCCTCTAGTGAGCCTTCTTGCCAGCGTACCCTTCTAGAGGCCGGACCTGCGACTCACAAGGTACTGTCCGCTTTGTGGAATTAAATCCCTTCGCTTCTGCAGAGCTAGGATTCGAACCCTTATCACTCACGGATTTGCTTCGCCTCTCACCAATTGAGGTCACACCCCGGCTTAGGGGGCCCCAGCTCAAGCCCCTCTATGGGTGGCCTTCTTGCCAGCGTACCATTCTAGAGGCCGGACCTGCGACTCACAAGTCTTGTCGCTTTGTGGAATTAAATCCCGCCGCCTGCGAGCTAGGATTGAACCCTTATCACTCACGGGTTTGCTTAGCCTCTCACCAATTGGTGCGGCTCAATTGGTGAGAAAGCAGCTGTCCGTGATGATATTCGAATCCTAACTGCGGCGAATTAATTCCACAAAGCGAACGATGCTGATCGATCCCTCTAAATGGCCCGGCAAACCACCATAGAAGGCTGAACTAAGCCGAGTGTTTAATATAAAAGGCACCTTTTTATTGTCACACCGGCTTAGGGGCTGACTCAAGCCCCTCTAGTGAGCCTTCTTGCGTGCCCTTCTAGAGGCGGACTGCGACTCACAAGTGCTGTCGCTTTGTGGAATTAAATCCCTTAAGCCTGCGAGCTAGGATTGAACCCATATCACCTCACGGTTTTACTGCCTCTTACCAATTGGTGCGGCTCAATTGGTAGAAAGCTCGCCGTGAGGTGATATGAATCTAACTGCGGCGAATTAATTCCACAAAGGCGATCATGCAATCTGAATCTAGAAAAAGCTGAAAACTAAGCAAAGAATGAACTCTGAAATTAGGGTTTTTACACCAGATATAAATAGAACAAGTCAGGAATTGAGGAGAGGGAGAGAGAGAATTTAATCAAAGAACAAAATTTTCATTCAAGAGGAGTCGATTTACATTCAAGGATGCACATCAACTTCAAGGGAGGCAAGGGAGAAACAAGATTTGCAAGATTGCTAAGAGATTTTCAGCTGAAGTTCCAAAAGTCCAAGGCTGCAACTCTCCTTTTGGGTTCTTTCACTCTATTTTCTTCCCATATCTTCTCTTTATCTTTTTATAAACTTGATTGTAAAGCTCACCATGGGTGAGTAGGTTCTTTATTCTAGGGTTAGGGTGTAGCACTCAATTTCATTATGAATCTGGTTTAATTTTATTTAATACATTGGGTATTTTATTCTTTGATTTAATCTCTTGTGATCTTAATGCATGCTACGTGTTGGCGCCCACTTAGTATTGATTACAGATATTAATTGAAGGACTGAAAGGTGAAGATTAATATTAGAAAATCAGGATTTTAAACCTAGGAAATTTGATCTAGAGATAGGCTGATGACCTTTGTGGAGTTCTAAAATTAATCAAAGACCTTAAAGGGTTTTAATTAATTTAATCACCATGAAAGTAGGGTTTATGTTAATTAAAAATACACCTTGAGTGCCTTGAGAGAGGAATTTAGATAAGTTAGGATTAATTTCCATCAAAGTAATAATCTCCCAATTATTCAATGAATCAAATTGATTTTATAATTGATTGAAGTATGAACCCTAGCTCTAGAATGTTTCCGTCCATTGGTATTTTAGTTTACTTAATTATTTAGATTTTATTTCTTTTAATTTAGATATAATTATTAATTCTCTACAATTCGATCGTCTAGATAATTAAAATCACTATAGTTTGGTACTCAACACGATCCTCGTAGGAACGATACTCTACTCATCACTTTATTACTTGTTAGCGATCCGTGCACTTGCGGTGGTTACAAAATCAACAAACAGCCATACAGTATATTTTTCGTCATTTATGTTGCTCTCTAGAATCTCTTTTATCATAAGTTTATAATAATCATTTATATAATGTACAAATAAATCTAAATATTTAGTTTATGTTTATATTATTATGGAGGATGCATTTCTAATAATTATTTACATTATGCTTATTTACTAGTCTTTTATTTACTCTCTTAATATTTTCTATGTGTTGTGGATCATTTCGTAATAATTAAATTCTTAATACTAGTTTAATATCTTTTGGATTTTTCTCACTGATTTATTTAGTTTCTAATATTTTTAACTTATTTCAATAAATTTTTCTGCCCAGGTAACTTATGACAGGCTGACTAAACTGGATAATGGGTCGTTGACACTGGACACCGCGGTGCCTCGAGCCATCATAGCATGGGACACAGAACATCAACTACGTATGCAGTCAGTATAGCTAAAAAGCCATGATAATACATAATCGAGCATAAAAGCCATAAGTACGGGCATAAAGCCATAAATACAGGCATAAAGTCATGAATACAGGCATAAAGCCTTTCGCAGTACTGCTAAAACAATACCCTATTGGCATGCCAATCTATCCAATCTAACACACATGTCTAGGCTATATAAGAGCACATAATATCATTAAATATTAATATATTGTATTTTATGACTTCATTATTTCATGACAAATTCCATAATTTATACATTTATCATAATATTCATACTAATTACAATTCACATTCAAAACATCTTTCCTTTCTCTCTTGATGGGAACCTAAATCCCAAATGACACTTTTATCACATTTATTCATTCAACAATCTATTCATGTAAAGTATATTTTATACTTCAAGTTGTATTGCTAATATATTATGAACTCCATTGGTGTTGGGAGTATAAGTCTCAACAATCCATCTAGGTAAATTTCATTTCATATTCAAGTGGTATCACTCATGTTTTATTAGACCTACTAGTAATTGAAATACAAATCTTAATTATATATTCACATAACTTAAATATTTATTAAGTCATTTAGGTAAATTACTATTTCTATTCCAAGTAATCCATGAACATTTCATGGATTCCAAATTTCATACCTTAATTTCCTCTACCAATTTAGTTCTTATACTTTGTGTCTTTGTACTACTATTCACATTACTATTCACTCAAATTGTTGACTTTTTAATACATAATAAATTTATTGAACCTAAGTTCTCCAAGATACCACATTTTGCATTTTATTTTTGTTCGTATTGATTTCCAATACCATTTTAAAGCTTATCTTATGTTATTCAAAATTTTCAGATTTTATATCCTAGGTTGACAGTTCCATTGGTCATTTGTACAGTAGGAATTTGATAAAATTGTCTTCATGAAAGTTGTTCTTTATTGTGTCTAGTTACATTTACTTTTTTGAATCACTCCATTTGGAGTTTTGTAACTCAAGTTATGGTCATTTTACCATAACTGGCCGAATTGACCTATACCCAGAATTTCTGGACAATTTGGTTCTGCTAGATTTGGTGACCTAAGTCTGATTGGCAATTTGACTAGGTTATAGTCAGAATTTGGATTTGTGTTCTTCATAAAAGTTGTAGGGCTATATCTCAGATTTCTACTGGTACAAATTCAGATCAATTAGACCTTTCTACACTGAGTTATGACTAAATGAATGAACGCTATTCATTTGGTCATTTTGCCTAGGCAGAATGTAAGTTACCTGGATTTGGTCAATTTTTAAAGTATCCTAAGTTTAGTTTCTAGATAGGTTTCCTTCATCAAAGTTGTGCCATTATGTGTCTAATTTTATGTCCAATTGGCCTTGCACTAATTGAACCTACACAACTCAAGTTAGAGCTGCCCAAATATGCTGGACTCACATCCTGACCTGTAGTGCACACTGGACAGCATACATAACCTCAATTCCAAAGCCATAATTCACTTCATTTCCTCATCATACATAGCCAAATGGTCACTAATTGACCATTAGAACTTCCATTCACCAACACATAAGCAAACCCTAGGTTTGCTCCAAACCCTAACTCCAAAATTCTAATTTACTCAAACATCATGCTATCAAATGTTCTAATCATCAATTTCATGTTCAATTGCATCAATTCACAACTATAATTCACTTGAATCATTGAAACTCTAAAGTACCCTAGGCTGCCAAAATTGAAGGTTTTTCATACTTACATAATTTATTTTCTTTCTTCCAAAACTAACACTGAATTCATAATCTACACAAGGTAAACTCATGGATTTATGGAAGAAGTAGCACTAACCTTGACTTAGCTAATTCCCAAGGCTTGAAAACTCTAATTTTTCTCTTCCTTTTTGTTGTCTAAGTCTTGCTCTAGGTGTAAGGGTAAATATTTGTGAAGGGAAGCTAGGTTTTTGGGGTGATTTAGGTGGGTTAGTTAAAGCTTGATCAAGCTTCCATGGAGTTTTCTTTCCTCTCTCTCTCTCTCTCTCTACGATTTTGGCTGTCCAAAGGTTGAAGATGTAGATGGTTTGTCAATTTTTGTCTAATTTATCTCCTTTTAATTGGCTTCTTGAGTTGTGATTGGTGGAGACCTAATTAATGACATCATGTGATGTCATATTTCCCATTTTCTTTCATTTTCTTTTCTTTTCTTTTCTACTCATTTTCAATTAAATTTTTAGCAATATTTATTGACACTTTATGTCATAATAATTATTTACTTAACTGGACAAGTTGGCCAAAATTCATCTCTGAAGACGAAATGACCAAAATGCCCTCCGTTTGGCTTATTTAACCAAAATCATCTGTACCAATTGAAAAATTTTTCTAAACCTTTTCTTGGCATTCTAATGCCATAGAAACCTCAATAACTCTTTTCTGGAGTCCCAAAAATTATTTCATGAATTTTCTCCTGGGTTTAGGGCTTCTAGTTGCGAAGACCGCAACTTCCCACTGGGTTACCCATCGCTAGGGCACCGGCTCATTTAACTTGGTTGTATTTTATTTCTAAAATTTTTTCTAAATTTTTCTTACTATTATTTGAATTATTTATGACTCCTCACTCTAGTCTAATTATTTTTCCAGACGTTCTAGCTGTCCGGACTGACATCGGTCACAAGAACAGTAGAATGTACGAAATTGTTACAGTGAGGGTGTTATAATTCTTCCCCTCTAACAAAAATTTCGTCCTCGAAATTTACTGGTTGTAGGTATCTGAGATAATTTCTTTACCTTTCTATTGCTCCCTCTGTCTACTTCTTTTATATATATGGTACTATTTAGTCTTTTCGAATCTATCATTATGCATTTAGGCATATCATAAAGGAAGGATACTTTACCTCAAATTTAAATTTGGGGCTTCTTGCTCCTCTCCGGCTTGGGTGACATTTGGAAGTGGTGTTACTGTTGTACTTGGTCCTTCCACGACCTCTGTCTGGGTCTGTGGTAAATTCCTCTTAGGACAATCTTTCAAACGATGGTCTATGGCCCCACATCTATAACAGGCTCCAGTCAATTCCCTACATTCACCTTTATGCCACTTGTTACAATGGTCACATTTTCTTGCTAGTCCTGGCGCACTCACTACTAGTGTTTTTGGTTGATCTCTTCTGGGTATAGGCCTGGGTCTAGATCTCCTACTTTGATCAGATGTTTAACTTAACTGTTCTCTCGGCCTCTTATTACTAGACTGTTCAGATTTCCTCTTTTGTTGATCACCACTCTTCTTCTATTCCTCTTCATTAACACAGCTAATATATTTTTTTTCTGAACTCTAACAGAAAGAATTTCCAAGTTATATCGGCTGGTGGAACTACCTTGGTTACAACATCCCACCACCGATATGCAGCTTCTTGTAACAATAAAACTGCACACTCCAAACTCTGTTCTGGTGTGCAATGGAGCTGCTACAGGACTCTTTTAGTCCTTTCTAACCAATACTTAGCCGCTGAAGAATCGTATTCCTTTCTACCATTGAAATTTACAGCTCCATACTTCCTAATTTTTCCTAGAGGTGATTTTCACTGAGGCGGCGATGGAATAACCCCAGTCATCTGTCGAAAAAATTTAGTCATCTGCTCAAATAAGGCCTGTTGGGGTTGTACAGGCACTTCTTGCACTGGTGGAGTAGGATCTCCTCGATTTCCAATATCACTCCCAGTCGGGATACAGCTTACTACTTCTTCTCCTATTGCCCTCTGCGATTCTGAGTCCATACCTTAACCTAAAATAACCAAGAAAAAAGATCTGCATTAGTGTCACCTCGACTCATATCAATGCAATACATGTTATGCACACTATCCCTTTCCATCTATCTATGCCTAGAAACGCCTAAACCATGCTCTGATAGCAGTAAATGTAACACCCCTCACCCCGACTACAGTTTAGCCGTGCAAGGCGTGCTACATTCGATGCCGGAGTGCCCTATCTTATCTTATCTTATTCCTTTAATAATTTGATCTCGTTATATTTTAATATCAATTATTTTTCTATGGAAAAACCAGTAGAATTTCCCCTATTTTATTATCAGTTAACGTATTTTACTATTCACCTGCTTGAAATTTTCAATAATATTTTATAATAAAAATATCATTCATGCTCATCATATTCATCTCACATTTAATTCTTGTAATTCACATACTCATTTGTACAAATCTATTCATACTCAATTCATATGTAAACATTCTCAAATTACATAAGCAAAAATTTTAAATTTTCTTAATTTGCATAATTTACAAAATAAGTACATAATTTCATAATTTATATGATCTATAAATTAATTACAGTTCCATAATCTATATTTCAACATACAATCCATAGTTTACATTACAAATAATAACTAATTATAATGTACAAAATACATAATATAATCTATATGGGCCCTATCTACATGCATTGCTGAGGAGGTGACAATCTTGTACACTTTTGACACTTCCGCAGATCTGGACTCCAAAATCTCTGTTTAGTATTCGCTAGGCTTTAACTTTAGTACCTGCGCGAGGAAATAAATCCATCGCGCTAAGCATTGCTGTTTAGTGGTGTAATAATATAATAAGAAATAATATATACAAATAAAAATAATTTGAGCATATTTTCTATATTCAAGAATTTTACTGGGTTCATATGAAATTTGCCATACAGTATATTTTTCATCATTAATGTTGCTCTCTAGAATCTCTTTTATCATAAGTTTACAATAATCATTTATATAATGTACAAATAAATCTAAATATTTAGTTTATGTTTATATTATTATGGAGGATGCACCTCTAATAATTATTTGCGTTATGCTTATTTTATTAGTCTTTCATTTACTCTCTTAATATTTTCTATGTGTTATGGATCATTTTGTAATAATTAAATTCTTAATACTAGTTTAACACCTTTCGGATTTTTCTCACAGATTTATTTAGTTTCTAATATTTTTAACTTATTTTAATAAATTTTTCTGCCTAGGTAACCTATGACAGGCTGACTAAACTGGATAACGGGTCATTGGCACTGGACACCGCGGTGCCTCGGGCCGTCATACCATGGGTGTGACACCCCTTACCCGAATACAGTGTAGCCGAGCAAGTTATGCCACTCAGTGTGCCGGAGCACTCTATTTTATCTGATTTCATTACAGTCCTTGATTTATTTATTCAAAAACTTTATTGAAGATTTAGGCTATTTTTACTTTTATCAAAATCTAACTAAGTTGGAAATTTCAAAAATTTTAACGATAATCCGACAAAGTGTCGGCTGTAATTTGGACTAACAGTTCTTCTGAACCTGCCAAAGACAATTTCAATATATATTCAATTTCTCAAACTTAATAGTCTCAAAAATTTTCAAACATAATGTATCTCAATGCGATTATCCAGTTTCTCGAAATCTCATTAGATTTTCAATATCTCAATATTCACAAGTATAATCTCATTATAACTCAAATTCAATTCACATACTAAAATACTTACTTTGAATAGCTTCCATAATTCATAGGTTAATTACATGAGTTTATTTTGTACAAGATATACAAATAATTTACAATGTGCTAGGAATGAACAATATACATAACATGTATAAAATGAGCCCTATCTACATGCATTGCTGAGGAGGTGACAATCTTGAACTCTTATGACACTTCTGCAGATCTGGGCTCCAAAAATCTCAGTCGACAGTCTACTGGTTTTACCTTCAGTACCTGCGCGAGGAAGCAATTCCATCGCGCTAAGCATTTCTGTTTAGTGGTGCAATAATATAACCAGAAATAATATATACAAGTAAAGAAAGAAATAAATGATAATTCAGATACTCAAGAATCAATTTAATTTGGTATGGTATTTCTAGTATCAACGATCTTATATACTAGTTTGTTCCTCTTTGGAAGTGCTTAGTTTATAACTTTTCAGTAATACTAGCAGGTATATAATTTATTCTATCTGTATTGTATTTCAAGTCTGTACGGTTTTGCAATTTATATTTTTGTTATGTTTCTTTTGCTAATCTCTTTTGCTTATTCATTCAATACTTAATTTAATTGTCTTTGGATTTTCATTATACTTAACTTAACTTAGCTGAATTGAATAATACTTTAATTGATGCCCAAGTAACCTATACTAGGCAGTGGACTGGATAACGGGTCGTTGGCACTGGACACCGCGGTGCCTCGGGCCATCATACCATGGGACGCAGAACGTCAACCATGTATGCAGTCAGTATGGCTAAAAAGCCATGATATCACATAATCGGGCATAAAAGCCATGCATACGGGCATAAAAGCCATGAATACGGGCATAAAGCCATGAATACAGGCATAAAGCCTTTCGCAGTACTGCTAAAACAATACCCTATTGGCATGCCAAACTATCCAAACCAATCTTGTTAGGTATACTAGGGCATTTAATATTTTAAAATATTAATATATTGTGCTTTATGACTTCATTATTTCATGATAAATTTCAATCATAATTCATACATTCATTTGATCATTTATATGATCACAATTCACATCAATTATCCTTTTATACCATTGTACTCAAAATACTTCTCCTCTTTACAATAATGAGAACTAATGTCTCATTCATACATTAATACGGTTTATTTGTCCATTCATTATGTTATTCATATTGATCACATCAATTAGGTGACTTATCTTTCATGTTTCAAGTAATCCATGAATATTTCATGGATTTCAAATTTATGGCCTAAATTTCTTTTTAACAATTTTGACTAGGATGCATAGTCCATATTTGTCATACAATTCTAAGCATTTAAGCTTAGAATTGGTTCTAGGTCTTCATCTTAATTTACTAATCATTTTGATTACTATTCACCTTACTAGTCAACCAAAATGTTGACCTTTTTATACTTAATGGATATATTAATTCTAATTACACCAAGATCCCACATTTTGAGTTTTACATTTACTAGTATTAATTGCCAATTGCAATTTAAAGTCCCCTAGATGCATTTCTAATTTCAAATTTTGAATTTCAAGTTTTGGTGTCACTATTCACCTCATTGGTCAACAAAAATGTTGACTTTTGCATAGACAATAGGTACATTGGTTTTAACACTCCCGATGTACCACATTTTGCATTTAAAACTTGTTGGAATCAATTACCAAATCCATTTCCAAGCTTATTTCAAGTTTTCATGTCACTATTCACTTCATTAGTCAACTAAAATGTTGACTTTTGCATAGAAAATATGTACATTGACTTTGGCACTTCAAACATACTACATTTTTCATTTAAAACTTGTTGGTTTTGGTCACTTTCTCAAAGCTTAGGTCATTTTGGCAAAATTGCCAATTTTTAGTTTTGGTGTCACTATTCACCTCATTGGTCAACAAAAATGTTGACTTTTGGATAGAAAATAGGTGTATTGGTCTTAACACCTCAAACATACCACATTTTGTATTTCAAACTTGTTGGTATTGGTTGCCAATACCATTTTTAAGCTTAATGCTAATTGAGCAAAATTTTCGGTTTTCATGCTTCATCTTTACTATTCCATTTGTTATTTTTACAGTGGGAATTTGAGGAAATGGTAAACATGAAAGTTGTTCCTTATTTTGTCTAGTTGAATTTCCTTTTTTGAATCACTCTATTTGGAGTTTTGTAGCTCAAGTTATGGCCAAAATAAGTTTACTGTTCACGTGCACTGTTCATGCTGAGATTTTGGGTCTGGCAGATTTTTGGTCCAACTTTGGTCAGTAATTTGATCAAGTTAAGTTCATAATTTGGTCTAACTTTCTTCATATGAAATGTTCTACTATGCCTTAGGTTTCCATCGGTTCAAGAATCGCCTAAATCCGAGTTTTCTAGAGAGAGTTATAGTCCTCCAAACATTACTGCTCAAATGAAAATCTGCAGAGTTGCAGGTTTGAACAGTAATTGTGACTGCCATTTGAGTTAGGTTCTGGTCATAATTTGGGGTAGGTTTCTTCATGAAAGTTGTTTTTCTATGTCTTAAATTGTTGCTGTAAAAATTTCAGGTCAATTGACCAAATCTACAGTGAGTTATGGCCAAATGAACAGTTACTGTTTATTTGGTCATTTCTGCAGGGGCTGTTGCAGGGTGTCCGGATTGGGGCCAAGTTTTGGTCCACTTGCTTTGGTCTTTTGGGCATGGTTTCTTCAGCAAAAATGTGTCATTATAAGCCTAGTTTCATGTCCAATTGGCCAAACACCAATTGGACCTACACAGCCAAAGTTATGGCAGTGCAAGTGGACTGAATTTTCAGTCCCTCTGCTGCACTAACAAGGCAGCCTACACATTCACTTGGCTATACTATTTTTCAGTCCAATTCATGGTCAACATACCTAAAATGGTCACTAATTGACCCTTATAATGTTCTTTCACAATTCCATAAGCTAAATCCAAGTTTTACTTCTCAAAACCCTAATGTCCAATTTAAATTATCCATAAACCTCAATTAGCACACTAATTCAACATCCATGCATATTCATACCTTAAACATCATTTCTATCCATTCTAAATTCATTAAAACAATCAACCTCATCCTTCCTTAGGGCTGCCAAAAATTAAAGATGCCCTAACACATATAACTTACTTCAAACTCTTACAATTTCTTAACTTAAAATGATGCTTTAACAAGGATTAAAGGAGTGAGAGTGAAAGGATAGCACTAACCTCACTTTAACCTCTTGTAGGGCAGATTTCTTCAAGCTAAAACTTCACTTTCCTTCTTCTTCTTGGCTGCCAAAAGCTTCCCCAAGTGATATGGTCAAGGTTTAATGAAAGGGGTTAGGGTTTAGTAGTGAAAACAAGAGAGAAATGAAGCTTAAAGGAGCTTTAATGGTGGAACCTCTTCTCTCTCTCTCTCTCTCAACGTTTTTTTAGGCTGCCCAAGGTTGAAGATGCAGATTGGTTTTTCATATTTTTGGTCTCTTTTATCTCTTTTAATAAGTTTAACAAATTGTGATTGGTGGAGGAAATTTAAATGACATCATATGATGTCATAATTAGCATTTTCTTTTATTTTCTTTTCTTCTCTTCTCTACCACATTTCAATTTAATTTTTAGCAATATTTCTTCATATTTTATGTCATATTAATTATTTACTTAACTGGACAAGTCGGCCAAAAATCACCTCTGAAGGCGAAATGACCAAAATGCCCTCCGTTTGGCTTAACGGGTCAAAATTGTCTGTACCGATTGAAAAATTTTTCTAAATATTTTCTTGGCATTCTAATGCCATAGGAACCTCAATGACCCTTCTCTGGAGTCCCAAAAATTATTTTATGAATTTTTTCCCGGGTCTAGGGCTCCTCGTTGCGAGAACCGCAACTTCCCTCTGGGTTACCCATCGCTTGGGCACCGGCTCGTGTGACTTAGTTGTATTTTATTTCTAAAATTTTTACTAAATTTTTCTTGTCAATATTTGAGTTATTTATGGTTTCTTGCTTTAGTTTAAATATTTTTCCGGACGTTCTAGCTGTCCGGACCGACACCGGTCACCGGAACAGTAGACTGCACGGAGTTGCTATCGGGAGGATGTTACAATGGGACGCAGAACGTTAACTATGTATGCAGTCAGTATAGCTTAAAAGCCATGATAATACATAATCGGGCATAAAAGCCATGAGTGCGGGCATAAAGCCATGAATACAGGCATAAAGCCTTCGCTGTACTGCTAAAACAATACCCTATTGGCATGTCAATTTATCCAATCTTACACACATGTCTAGGCTATACAAGGGCACAAAATATCATTAAATATAAATACATTATGTTTTATGACTTCATTATTTCATGACAAATTCCATAATTTATACATTCATCATAATATTCATACTAATTACAATTCACATTCAAAACATATTTCCTTTCTCTCTTGATGGGAACCTAAATCCCAAATGACACTTTTATCACATTTATTCATTCAAAAATCTATTTATGTAAAGTACATTTCATACTTCAAGTTGTATTGCTAATATATTATGAACTCCATTGGTGTTGGGAGTATAAGTCTCAACAATCCATCTAGGTAAATTTCATTTCATATTCAAGTGGTATCACTCATGTTTTATTAGACCTACTAGTAATGGGAATACAAATCTTAATTATATATTCACATAACTTAAATGCTCATTAAGTCATTTAGGTAAATTACTATTTTTATTTCAAGTAATCCATGAACATTTCATGGATTCCAAATTTCATACCTTAATTTCCTCTACCAATTTATTTATTATACTTTGTGTCTTTGTACTACTATTCACATTACTATTCACTCAAATAGTTGACTTTTTAATACATAATAAATTTATTGAACCTAAGTTCTCAAAGATACTACATTTTGCATTTTATTTTTGTTCGTATTGATTTCCAATACCATTTCAAAGCTTATCTTATGTTATTCAAAATTTTCAGATTTCATACCCTAGGTTTACTATTCCATTGGTCATCTGTACAGTAGGAATTTGATAAAATTGTCTTCATGAAAGTTGTTTCTTATTGTGTCTAGTTACATGTATTTTTTTGAATCACTCCATTTGGGATTTTTTAGCTCAAGTTATAGTCATTTTATCATAACTGGCCGGATTGACCTGTACCCAGAATTTCTGGGCAATTTGGTTCTGCCAAATTTGGTGACCTAAGTCTAGTTGGCAATTTAACTAGGTTATGGTCAGAATTTGGATTTGTGTTCTTCATGAAAGTTGTAGGACTATCTCTCAGATTTCTACTTGTAAAAATTTAGGTCAATTGGACCTTTCTATACTAAGTTATGACCAAATGAATGAACACTGTTCATTTGGTCATTTTGCCCAGGCAGAATGTAAGTTACCCGGATTTGGTCAATTTTTAGGGCATCCTAAGTTTAGTTTTTGGACAGGTTTCCTTCATCAAAGTTGTGTCATTATGTGTGTAATTTCATTTCCAATTGGCCTTGCACCAATTAAACCTACAAAACTCAAGTTACAGCTGCCCAAACATGCTAGACTCACATTTTGACCTGCAGTGCACACTGGACAGCATACATAACCTCAATTCCAAAGCCATAATTCACTTCATTACCTCATCATACAAAGCCAAATGGTCACTAATTGACCATTAGAACTTCCATTCACCAACACATAAGCAAACCCTAGGTTTGCTCCAAACCCTAGGTTTGCTCCAAACCCTAACTCCAAAATTCTAGTTTACTTAAACATCATGCTATCAAATGTTCTAATCATCAATTTCATGTTCAATTGCATCAATTCACAACTATAATTCACTTGAATCATTGAAACTCTAAAGTACCCTAGGCTACCAAAATTGAAGGTTTCTCATACTTACATAATTTATTTTCTTTCTTCCAAAACTAACACTCAATTCATAATCTACACAAGGTAAACTCATGGATTTATGGAAGAAGTAGCACTAACCTTGACTTTGCCAATTCCCAAGGCTTGAAAACTCCAAATTTTCTCTTCCTTTTTGCTGTCCAAGTCTTACTCTATGTGTAAGGGTAAATATTTGTGAAGGGAAGTTAGGGTTTTGGGGTGATTTGGGTGGGTTAGCTCAAGCTTGATCAAGCTTCCATGGAGTTTTCTTTCCTCTCTCTCTCTCTCTCTCTATGTTTTTGGCTGCCCAAAGGTTGAAGATGTAGATTGTTTGTCAATTTTTGTCTAATTTATCTCCTTTTAATTGGCTTCTTGAGTTGTGATTGGTGGAGACCTAACTAATGACATCATGTGATGTCATATTTCCCATTTTCTTTCATTTTCTTTTCTTTTCTTTTCTACTCATTTTCAATTAAATTTTTAGCAATATTTATTCACATTTTATGTCATAATAATTATTTACTTAACTGGACAAGTCGGCCAAAAATCATCTTTGAAGACGAAATGACCAAAATGCTCTATGTTTGGCTAAGTAAGCCAAAATCGTCTGTACCGATTGAAAAATTTTTCTAAACCTTTTCTTGGCATTCTAATGCCATGAATTTTTTCCTGGGTTTAGGGCTTCTAGTTGCGAAGATCGTAACTTCCCACTGGGTTACCCATCGCTAGGGCACCAACTCATTTAACTTGGTTGTATTTTATTTCTAAAATTTTCCTAAATTTTTCTTACAATTATTTGAGTTATTTACGACTCCTCACTTTAGTCTAATTATTTTTTCAGACGTTCTAGTTGTTTGGACCGACACCGGTTACCAGAACAGTAGAATGTACGGAATTGCTACAGTGAGGGTGTTACTAGTTGGGACAGATACCTTCCACTGGTAGAATTTGCATACAACAATAGCTATCAAGCTAGCATACAAATGGCACCCTATGAAACACTATATGGGAGAAAATGCAGAACACCTGTATGTTAGACTGAATTGGGCGAAGATAAGCTAGTGGGACCAAACCTGGTAAAACAGACAGAGGAAAAGGTGAAACTGATGAAGGCCAATTTGAAAGTTGCCTCGGACAGACAGAAATCTTATGCTGACTTGAAAAGAAAGGACATTGAGTATGAAGTTAGCGAGAAGGTATTTCTCAAAGTATCACCGTGGAAGAAAGTGTTGAGATTCGGGAAAAAGGGAAAATTAAGCCCTAGGTTCATTGGCCCATATGAAGTTATTGAACGTGTGGGACCAGTAGCCTCCAGATTAGCCTTACCACCTGAGCTGGACAAGATACATAATGTGTTCCATATTTCGATGCTCAAAAGATACAGATCAGATCCTTCACATGTCATCTCAGCAGAAGAAATTGTTGTACAACCTGACCTGACATATGAAGAAGAACCAATTAAAATCTTGGCATGAGAGGTAAAAGAGCTCAGAAACAAGACAATTCCACTACTGAAAATCCTATGGAGGCACCACAACACGAAAAAGGCAACATGGGAGAGCGAGGAGACAATAAGGCAACAGTTCCCTCAACTCTTCACATTAGGTAAATTTCGAAGTCGAAATTTTTATTTAGAGGGGAAGAGTTGTAACATCCTCCCTGTACGTATTCTGTATGTTATGTTGCTCCAGTGACCTAATATCAGTCCAGGCAAGTCAGGAAATTTGGAACTACACTTCGGCGATAGTGAATAGACATATATTGATGAAATAAATAAAAAGAAAATACAAAAAAAATTAAAAAAAAATAAAAGAGAGAAAATGAAACTAAGTTAAACGAGTCGGCACTGTAGCGATGGGTGATCGCATCGGGAAGTTACGGCGAAGGCAATTGCCGACCCCAGGACTGCGGGGAACCTCGAAATTAAATTTTGAGATATAATTAAAGGTTTATTGAAATGTAATTGACACTAGAAGTATCAAAGAAAAATTAATAAATTAGTATAAAGAAAAATGAAAAATCGAAAAACAAACAAAAATCAGTGTTACTAAAAAATAGGGAATACAACCCGAAGAGGGGCATTTTGGTCATTTGACACCTAGAGTTGCCTTTTGACCTCAATTTCCACTAAAAATAAATGATATTACACTTTGAAAATATCATGAAAAATTTAATTGTTGTACATTATATGAATAGTGAAAGAAAAAGGGCATAAAATCCAATTTATGAAACTTTAAATAATTAAACATTAAAATGGAGCTTAGTGCTCCACTAACTTGAATCTTGGGACACCAATATAAGCCTTGGGACAGCAGAAACCACTTCATCTTCAACCTTCCACAAACCAGTCGAATTCCGCCATGGCAGAACTCCATTGTCGTACCTTGCTCCACCTCCTTGCAATCATGTTCTAGCCATCCTTTCTCACTAGTTTCTTCATTAAAGCTTATACATTCAACTTGAGGAAGCCATTGGCAGCAAGAAGAAAGGGATTTAGTGAGTTTTTAGCAAGCTCCAAAAGAGTTAAGTGTCCCAATCCCCTCCCTTGCTTTAATAAACTTTATGTTTAGGTTGACGTGAGTTGAATAGTGAAGAGAATGGAAGAATTTATTGAGTTATGGAATTGTTCAATTTCGGCAGCCATGAGAACTTATGTTGCTTGAGTTTTTCTTACCTCTAATGGATGGAAAATAATGTTGATTTAGTTATTTTAAAGTTATAGTAATTTAGTTTCCATGTATATGTACATTGAGTACTTGAATTTAAGGGTTTGGAAAGCAATTTGTATACCTTAGCAAACTGTCACTTTTGGCAGCCTTTAAATTCATGAATTAGTGTTTGGTTTCATGAATTTTCTTGATGAATTATGGTAAATATGAATTGAGGGCAGTGTATGTGAAGTAATGGTTCAGAAGTATATGTAATAGTTAAGTGATTTCATGTATATGTTATGTTGAATTTAACTTTGTGAATTAGTGTTGTCTAATGTACATGGAGCACTTGGACATGATTGAGATATAATGAATGGTATAGAAGTGTTATGAATGTATATTTGTAGTTTTGGGAGGAGGAGAAGTGTCATTTGGGAGTGTTCTTGTATGTGCCGATTGTGTGTGTTAAAGGCAATAGGTAAATTGAACCATAAGTGAAAATTTGTGACCCCAATTGGTATGAGACCAATGGGAGGTAAAACTAGACACAAAATAGGCCAACTTTCATGCAGAAATGTTGCCAAAATTCTAACTAAAAACTGACCATAAAAATGACCTAATCCAGAATTGGTAATGTGCAAGCCCAGATTTTTGACTATATGAACAGTAGTCACTAAGATGACCATAACTCACTCAAAACGGGTCCAAATGACCCAAAATTTTTACCATGGAAAGCTTAGACATAGAGCTACAATTCTTATGAAGACACCAAAGCCCAGAAATAGCCAGAACCAAGTCAAATTGCTTGCCCAAGTTAGAGTGCTAAAACTGCCAGAACTAAATTTGACCTAAAATTGACCAAATTTTACACTAAAGATGCAATCTGTCCAGCTTTAGTAAATTGATCATATCTTGGCCTATACAACTCAGAATGACCTGAAATTTGTGCCAAAAGTTCAATAAGACATAGAACTACAATTTTGCTTCTTTGACCATAAGCTAAAAACTAAGAGAAGTAGGACATTAAGCTAGACCAATCTAGCACACTAAAACTAGAAATTTGACATTTACATACAATGAAGTTTGAAGTAATTTGGCAATAAATGCCAACTTGTAAAAAAGGGTAAATTGCACTATATTGGCAACATATTGAATTACAATTTGTGACATATTGATACTAGAATCAACTTATCCATATTATCTAAAAAGGTCAACATTTACATTGACTTGTGAATTACATGATAACTAGTAAACTCAAAAAAATAAAGACTTAAAAATTAATTTGTAATGCGCCCTAGTTTGCTTAGTTGACTAGTTTGGATAGGTTAGCATGCCAATAGGATTCTGACAGCTGTTCTGTAAATGGTTTTATGCCATATTGTATTTTTACGGCATATTATGCCGCACTGTGACTTTAACAGCTTACGGCTATACGTATTGTGTTATTATACTTGGCTTATCGCCAGATTGACTATATGGCTTTTTAGCCACACTGTTTGCACACCAGGAGACACTTTGTGACCGATGGTGTGACGGCCCGAGGTACTAAGTACCCAGTGCCAGTATATTCGTTTATCCAGTTTAGTCAGTTTATAGGCTACACGCGCAGTTAATTTAAGCATTATTAAATTCAAATAGTTAAATTCAGTTTATTGATATACAGTACTACCAAAAATTAGCAAAAATGAAAGGTTAGCAAATAAAAGTAGAAACAGCAACTGCAAAGAATATCGATCCCATAAATTCATAAACAATTCATTTATTTTATTTTAGTGTATATTTTTTTATATTTGGCACCACTAAGCAGAATTGTTTAGAGCGTTGCTTTTGCTACGCGTAGGTATTGGAGACACAGCTAGGGAGCCCAGTAAACCTACGACCAGGTGAGATATCAGATCTGCACAGGAGTCCAGAGTCATCTGCACTACACTGCATACATGGTAGGACTTAGGATCTTGTGTAATGACTATCAGTTGTTTTTTGACATTTTGTTATGAATATGTATATCATAAAACTTTAAGGTTTGTAATAATTTGTACATATTAAACTCCTATGGAGAGTGTTTGGATGAATGTAAATTATGATGGATTGTATTTTGAAATTATGAAATTTTGAGACTGAAAAATTAGTTGGAAAGTTGAGATTATCATATTGAACTGTTTTTAACAGGTTTAGAAGGACAGTTTGTCCGAAATACAAACGACGCCTTGTCGACTTTTTATTACCATTTTGAAACACTGATTTTATTAAAATATGAAAATAGAACCAGTATTTTATGAATATCACATAAAGACTTTTTAAGTCAAATTGAGTTCAAAAAATGAGATAATCACAGACTAGGTGCCCCGGCACGCCGTGTAGCACGCCTTGCTCGGCTATACTGTAGACGGGTGAGGGGTGTTACACTATCTCGGCTATACTATTGAAGGTTCTAGGAAAGTTAGAATAGAAGAACACTCATCTTGGGGTGGGCTTACTACCTCCATTATGTTGTTGCTAGCAAATATCGCTATTTTTTATTTTGGATCTTCCAAATCATTCTCGCAAGAGATCCAGGGTTTCTCTGAATTTGAAAGTTATTACTTAGTAAATTTTCATACCAAGGCTCAGTCCAATTAAGTCCGTAGCCTCTACCAATTTCGCCATATCCCCTCTTTTTTGTTTTCTTTTCTTTTGGTTTTTTTTAATCTAAAAAAATGGGAGCGGCATGATTTTTTTACTATTGTCAAATTTAACTATTATAGAGTCAATCAATAGCTTTTTAATTCTAATAGAATCCAAAACTCTCGGCGGATGGCTGATGGCCAGTGAATGAAAGAATCGATTACAATTTTTATATGATAGATAGATAAAATAATATAATTTGAAATTCATAATTTATATTAAAATTAAATTCAAATTCTTTATTTCAAATGTTAGTATCTAAAGACAGCACAAAATTATTAGGATGGACTCCATAGCTTTGATTTGAAATCAGAAACATAAAGATTTAATTTAGGATTAAATTGATTAAAATTGATTTTAAATTAGATTGAAATTGATTGGTTCAATTTGTCTTGGTTTTACATTAAACCAAATTTTTTTATTTTTTTAAAACATAAAAAATTAAAATCTTAACCATTAAAAATTTTATCAAAATTAAATGAATAGTTAAATTGAGTGAGATCTTATGGTCTAATTTTAAATTCCTTAAATCAAAACCGATTATTCTAACTTTTCTTTGCTCTAATCTCTACTTAAAAAAGAAAATGGTGTTTTTAATAAATAATTTTTTTAATTGTGTTAAGTTGTAAATATGGTCATTAAATTATTCCTAATAATATAACAAAAATAAAATAAATTTGAGGTTATTTCATAATGAATATTAAAATTTAACTTTCATCAATGATTAAAAAATAATAATAAATATTTGGAATTTAATTTTCCGGACAAAACAAAAAATTCAATTATTGTATGTCACAGGGTAACATTGTGTCAACAAAAGCTTAAAATTATTGTAGTTTGGTGAAACGTCAAATATCTATAAATAGGGAAATTAAAAATATGGTAAAAGAAATGACAAGACCCCATATGGGAGTACCTATGAAAGAAATTAGAAAAAGAGAAAGAGATAAAGACTATAGGCAAATCACATGAAATTCTTTTTAAGTTGAGGAGAGTTCTTTCAATCAAATTATGAGAATTGATTAACTAATTGAATTAAATTTTTATAAAATTTTAGACTCTAAATAAGAAATAAATGTGAAAAATAATAATCTTTATTTTAATCAGTTGGAAAAAATCCTATAAATCATATTTTCTTTGAAATGAAATAAAATCAAAGTTAAAGTTAGAGACTATCTTATCACTATCATTTTTAATGGTCTCCTATTAGACACTAATAAGGGGTATATATATATATATATATATGTATATATATATATAGCTCAAGCTTGATCAAGCTTCCATGGAGTTTTCTTTACTCTCTCTCTCTCTCTCTACGTTTTTGGCTGCCCAAAGGTTGAAGATGCAAATTGTTTGTCAATTTTTGTCTAATTTATCTCCTTTTAATTGGCTTCTTGAGTTGTGATTGGTGGAGACCTAACTAATGACATTATGTGATGTCATATTTCCCATTTTCTTTCATTTTCTTTTCTTTTCTTGTCTACTCATTTTCAATTAAATTTTTAGCAATATTTATTGACATTTTATGTCATAATTATTATTTACTTAACTGGACAAGTCAGCCAAAAATCATCTCTGAAGACGAAATAACCAAAATGCCCTCCGTTTGGCTTATTAAGCCAAAATCGTCTGTACCGATTGAAAAATTTTTCTAAACCTTTTCTTAGCACTCTAATGCCATAGAAGCCTCAATGACTCTTTTCTGGAGTCTCAAAAATTATTTCATAAATTTTCTCCCGGGTTTAAGGCTTCTAGCTGTGAAGATTGTAACTTTCCACTAGGTTACCCATCGCTAAGGCATCGGCTCATTTAACTTGGTTGTATTTTATTTCTAAAATTTTTCTAAATTTTTCTTACAATTATTTGAGTTATTTATGACTCCTCACTCTAGTCTAATTATTTTTCCAGACGTTCTAGCTGTCCAGACCGACACCGATCACTGGAATAGTAGAATGTACGGAATTGCTACAGTGAGGGTGTTACAAGTTGGGACAGATACCTTCCACTAATAGAATTTGCATACAACAATAGCTATCAAGCTAGCATACAAATGGCACCCTATGAAGCACTGTATGGGAGAAAATGCAGAACACCTGTATGTTGGACTGAATTGGGTG
The DNA here is from genome assembly GCF_030052815.1 of Hevea brasiliensis. NCBI lineage: Eukaryota > Viridiplantae > Streptophyta > Magnoliopsida > Malpighiales > Euphorbiaceae > Hevea > Hevea brasiliensis. Next base: position 29,319,873 of record NC_079504.1, on the reverse strand, counting down.
AAGATAAGCTAGTGGGACCAGACCTGGTAAAACAGAAAGAGGAAAAGGTGAAACTGATAAAGGCCAATTTCAAAGTTGCCTCGGACAGACAGAAATCTTATGCTGACTTCAAAAGAAAGGACATTGAGTATGAAGTTGGCGAGAAGGTATTTCTCAAAGTATCACCATGGAAGAAAGTGTTGAGATTCGAGAAAAAGGGAAAATTAAGCCATAGGTTAATTGGCCCATATGAAGTTATTGAACGTGTGGGACCAGTAGCCTACAGATTAGCCTTACCACCTGAGCTGGACAAGATACATAATGTGTTCCATGTCTCGATGCTCAGAAGATACAGATCAGATCCTTCACATGTCATCTCAGCAGAAGAAATTATTGTACAACCTGACCTGACATATGAAGAAGGACCAATTAAAATCTTGGCACGAGAGGTAAAAGAGCTCAGAAACAAGACAATTCCACTACTGAAAATCCTATAGAGGCACCACAACACGGAAGAGGCAACATGGGAGAGCGAGGAGCCAATGAGGCAACAGTTCCCTCAGCTCTTTACATCAGGTAAATTTCGAGGATGAAATTTTTATTTAGAGGGGAAGATTTGTAACATCCTCCCTGTATGTATTCTGTATGTTATGTTACTCCAGTGACCTAATATCAGTCCAGGCAAGTCAGAATGTTTGGAACTACACTTCGGTGATAGTGAACAGACATATATTGATGAAATAAATAAAAAGAAAATACAAGAAAAATTAAAAAAAATAAAGGAGAGAAAATAAAACTAAGTTAAACGAGCTGGCACCATAGCGATGGGTGACTACACCGGGAAGCTACGGCGAAGGTAATTGCCGATCCCAGGACTACAAGGAACCCTCAGAATTAAATTTTGAGACATAATTAAAGGTTTATTGAAATGTAATTGACAATAGAAATATCAAAGAAAAAAATAATAAATTAGTATAAAGAAAAATGAAAAATCGAGAAACAGACAAAAATCGGTGTTACCGAAAAATCGGGGATATAACCTGAAGAGGGACATTTTGGTCATTTGACACATTGAGTTGCCTTTTGACCTCAATGTCCATTAAAAATAAATGATATTACACTTTGAAAATATCATGAAAAATTTAATTGTAGTACATTATATGAATAGTGAAAGAAAAGGGGCATAAAATCCAATTTATGAAACTTAAAATAATTAAACATTAAAATGGAGCTTAGTGCTCCACTAACTTGAATCTTGGGACACCAATATAAGCCTTGGGACAGCAGAAACCACTTCATCTTCAACCTTCCACAAACCAGCCGAATTCCACCATGGAAGAACTCCATTGCCGTACCTTGCTCCACCTCCATGCAATCATGTTCTAGCCATCCTTTCTCACTAGTTTCTTCATTAAAGCTTATACATTCAACTTGAGGAAGCCATTAGCAGCAAGAAGAAAGGGATTTAGTGAGTTTTTAGCAAGCTCCAAAAGAGTTAAGTGTCCAAATCCCCTCCCTTGCTTTAGTAAACTTTATGTTTAGGTTGACATGAGTTGAATGGTGAAGAAAATGGAAGAATTTATTGAGTTATGGAATTGTTCAATTTCGGCAGCCATGAGAACCTATATTGCTTGAGTTTTTCTTACCTCTAATGGATGGAAAATAATGTTGATTTAATCATTTTAAAGTTGTAGTAATTTAGATTCCATGTATATGTACATTAAGTACTTGAATTTAAGGGTTTGGAAAGCAATTTGTATACCTTAGCAAACTACCACTTTTGGCAGCCTTTAAATTCATGAATTAGTGTTTGGTTTTATTAAATTTTCTTGATGAATTATGGTGAAGATGAATTAAGGGCAGTGTATGTGAAGTAATGGTTGGGAAGTATATGTAATAGTTAAGTGATTTCATGTATATGTTATGTTGAATTTAACTTTGTGAATTAGGGTTGTATAATGTACATGGTGCACTTGTATATTCTGCCCAAATGGACATGATTGAGATATGATGAATGGTATAGAAGTGTTATGAATGTATATTTATAGTTTTGAGAGGAGGAGAAGTGTCATTTGGGAGTGTTCTTGTATGTGCAGATTGTGTGTGTTAAATGCAGTAGGTAAATTGAACCATAAGTGAAAATTTGTGATCCCAATTGGTATGAGACCAATGGGAGGTGAAACTAGACACAAAATAGGCCAACTTTCATATAGAAATATTGCCAAAATTCTGCCTAAAAACTGACCTTAAAAATGACCTAATCCAGAATTGGTAATGTGTAAGCCCAGATTTTTGACCATATGAACAGTAGTCACTAAGATGACCATAACTCACTCAAAACAGGTCCAAAGGACCTAAAATTTTTACAATGGAAAGCTTAGACATAGAGATACAATTCTTATGATGATACCAAAGCCTAGAAATTGCCAGAACCAAGTCAATTTGCTCTCCCAAGTTTGGGTGCTAAAACTGTCAGAACTGAATTTGACCTAAAATTGACCAAATTTTGCACTAAATTGTACTATATTGGCAGCATATTGAATTACAATTTGTGACATGTTGATACTAGAATTAACTTATCCATATTATCTAAAAAGGTCAACATTTACATTGACTTGTGAATTACATGATAACTAGTAAACTCAAAAAAATAAAGAATTAAACAATTAATTTGTAATGTGCCCTAGTTTGCCTAGTTGACTAGTTTGGATAGGTTGGCATGCCAATAGAATTCGGACAGCTGTTCTGTAAATGGCTTTATGCCATACTATGTTTTTACGGCATATTATGCCGCACTGTGACTTTAATAGCTTACGCCTATACGTATTGTGTTATTATACTTGGCTTATCGCCGGATTGATTATATGGCTTTTTAGCCACATTGTTTGCACACCGGGAGACACTTTGTGATCGGTGGTGTGACGGCTCGAGATACTAGGTGCCCAGTGCCAGTATATCCATTTATCCAGTCTGGTCAGTGTATAGGCTACACGGATAGTTAATTTAAGCATTATTAAATTCAAATAGTTAAATTCAGTTTATTGATATACAGTACTACAAAAAATTAGCAAAAATGAAAGGTTAGCAAATAAAAGTAGAAACAATAACTGCAAAGAATATCGATGTCATAAATTCATAAATAATTCATTTATTTTATTTTAGTGTATATTTCTTTATATTTGGCACCACTAAGCAGAATTGCTTAGCGCGTTGCTTTTGCTACGCGTAGGTATTGGAGACACAGCTGGAGAGCCCAGCAGACCTACGACCGGGTGAGACATCAGATCTGCACAGGAGTCCAGAGTCATCTGCACTACACTGCATACATGGTAGGACTTAGGATCTTGTGTAATGACTATCTTTTGTATTTTGACATTTTGTTATGTAATATGTATATCATAAAACTTTAAGGTTTGTAATAATTTGTACATATTAAACTCCTATTGAGAGTATTTGGATGAATGTAAATTATGATAGATTGTATTTTGAAATTATGAAATTTTGAAACTGAAAAATTAGTTGGAAAGTTGAGATTATCATATTGAATTGTTTTTGAGAGATTTAGAAGGACAGTTTGTTCGAAATACAAACGGCACATTGCCGGATTTTTATTACCATTTTGAAACACTGATTTTATTAAAATATGAAAATAGAAGCAGTATTTTATGAATATCACATAAAGACTTTTTAAGTCAAACTGAGTTCAGAAAATGAGATAATCACAGACTAGGTGCTCCGGTACGCTGTGTAGCAGGCCTTGCTCAGCTACACTGTAGACGGGTGATGGGTGTTACGCTATGTCGGCTATACTATTGAAGGTTCTAGGAAAGTTAGAATAGGAGAACACTCATCTTGGGGTGGGCTTACTACCTCCATTATGTTGTTGCTAGCAAATGCCGCTATTTTTTATTTTGGATCTTCCAAATCATTCTCGCAAGAGATCCAGGGTTTCTTTGAATTTGAAAGTTATTACTAAGTAAATTTCCATACCAAAGCTCAGTCCAATTAAAGTCCATAGCCTCTACCAATTTCGCCATATCCCCTCTTTTTTGCTTTCTTTTCTTTTGTTTTTTTTTTAACCTAAAAAAAAAAGGGAGCGGCATGATTTTTTTACTATTGTCAAATTTAACTATTATAGAGTCAATCAATAGCTTTTTAATTCTAATAGAATCCAAAACTCTCGGCGGATGGCGGATGGCTGATGGCCAGTGAATGAAAGAATCGATTACAATTTTTATATGATAGATAGATAAAATAATATAATTTAAAATTCATAATTTATATTAAAATTAAATTCAAATTCTTTATTTCAAATGTTAGTATCTAAAGACAGCACAAAATTATTAGGATGGACTCCATAACTTTGATTTGAAATCAGAAAAATAAAGATTTAATTTAGGATTAAATTGATTAAAATCGATTTTAAATTAGATTCAAATTGATTGGTTCAATTTGTCTTGGTTTTAAATTAAACCAAATTTTTTTTTAAAACATAAAAAATTAAAATCTCAACCATTAAAAATTTTATCAAAATTAAATGAATAGTTAAATTGAGTGAGATCTTATGGTCTAATTTTAAATTCCTTAAATCAAAACCGATTATTCTAACTTCTCTTTGCTCTAATCTCTACTTTAAAAAGAAAATAGTGTTTTTAATAAATAATTTTTTTAATTGTGTTAAGTTGTAAATATGGTCATTAAATTATTCCTAATAATATAACAAAAATAAAATAAATTTGAGGTTATTTCATAATGAATATTAAAATTTAACTTTCATCAATAATTAAAAAAATAATAATAAATATTTGGAATTTAATTTTCCGGACAAAACAAAAAATTCAATTATTGTATGTCACAGGGTAACATTGTGTCAACAAAAGCATAAAATTATTGTAGTTTGGTGAAACGTCAAATATCTATAAATAGGGAAATTAAAAATATGATAAAAGAAATGACAAGACCCCATATGAGAGTACCTATGAAAGAAATTAGAAAAAGAGAAAGAGATAAAGACTATAGGCAAATCACATGAAATTCTTTTTAAGTTGAGGAGAGTTCTTTCAATCAAAATATGAGAATTGATTAATTAATTGAATTAAATTTTTATAAAATTTTAGACTCTAAATAAGAAATAAATGTGAAAAACAATAATCTTTATTTTAATCAGTTGGAAAAAAAATCCTATAAATTATATTTTCTTTGAAATGAAATAAAATCAAAGTTAAAGTTAGAGACTATCTTATCACTATCATTTTTAATGATCTCCTATTAGACACTAATAAGGGGTAAAATATATTGTTATTTCTTTATATATATATATATATATATATATATATATATATATATATATATATATATATATATATATATATGAAAGCAAAGTCAATATTGTTATTCCTATTTTCATAACATTGAGAAATTGTGATGAAAATTTTAAATTGAAAGTATTTAAAATATTTATTAAAATAGTAAAAAAATGATTACAATCCCTAATTTTAAAATTTTAATTAATTAAAATTTGTTTTTATTTTTAATATCAACTATTACATATTTTTACGTATATATTTAAAATAGAAAGAAAAAAAAAATAAAACATATAAATAAAATTATGTACATCTAATTACACAATTTTTTATGATTGAAAGAAAAAATTAAAAATATATATAATATACATTCAATAGAAAATAAATAGGTTAGATTATATATAATATACCTTCACCATATAGGAAATAAGTTAACCTATTAAAAAATGAAAGAGATTGTTGAGCTCAGACTTTCTTTTTTTTTTTTTCCTTATATTTTTAATTTATTTATATATAAAATTATCTATAAAATTATAATTTTAATATCGTGCTGTGTAAAAAAATATTAGAATAATTATAATAAGGGGAAAATAAAAGATAGGAGGCTTTCTTATAATATAATTCTATTATAATTTGAAATGTAATATAAATATATCTTCAAAAAGAACATATAATGAGCAAAAAATACATATAAATAAAAGAATTAAAAATTATATTAAATTTAAAATTATTAACTATTAAATTATTAATCTAAAAAAATTAGAAAAATTATTAGGTACATCTAATAATTTTAAATACTTTTAAATTAAAATTTTGATAACAATTTCTCAATTTTATAGAAATAGGAATAACAATATTGAATTTGCTTATATATTAAAAAAAAGAATAACAATATATTTTACCCCTTATTAATATCTAATAAGAGACCATTAAAAATGATAGTGATAAGATACTCTCTAACTTTGATTCTATTTTATTTTCAAGAAAATATAATTCATAGGACAGATTGAAATAAAGATTATCGTTTTTCACATTTATTACTTGTTTAGAGTCTAAAATTTTATAAAATTCAATTCAATTGATTAATCAATTCTCACATTTGAATGGAAAGAGTTAATCTCTTCAACTTAAAAAGAATTTCATGTGATTTGCCTATAATCTTTATCTCTTTCATATGATGCATGAGGTCTTGTCATTTCTTTTATCATTTTTTTTTTGAATTTCTCTATTCTTAGATTTTTGACGTTTCACCAAACTACAATAATTTTAAGCTTTTGTTGTTTCAATGTTACCCTGTAACATACAATAATTGATTTTTGTTTTGTCCGGAAAATTAAATTCCAAATATTTATGATTTTTTAATTATTGATGAAATTTAAATTTTAATATTAATTATTAAATAGCCTCAAATTTATTTTATTTTTATTATATTATTAGGAATAATTTAATGACCATTTACAATTTAACACAATTAAAAAAATTATTTATTTAAAAAAACGATTTTTTTTTTTAAGTAGAGATCTAGAGCGAAGAGAGGTTAGAATTGTTTATTTTGATTTAAGGAATTTAAGATTTGAGTTTTTAAATTTTTTTTTATGTTTTAAGAAAAATAAAAATTTCTATTTAATTTAAAATTAACTCAAATTGAATCAATAAAATTCAATTTTATTTAAAATCGATTTTAATCAATTTCAATACCAAATTAAATCTTTATATTTCTGATTTCAAATCAAAGCTGAGGCCAAGTCTATCCTAAAAATTATATAATTCTATGTTTAGATACCAATATTTTAAATAAGGGATTTAGATTTAATTTTAATATAAATTATTAATAAATTGTGAATTTTAAATAGTATCATTTTATCTATTAATAATTTTTTAGCATAAATTTAAAATAACACTATTTAATAAATCATTTCAAATTCACGCATATGTATTCATAATTTTAATCAATTAAATAAAAAATATATTTAAAAAAAAAATCAAATATCATATTTTAAGTTTTTTTTATCAAAAATAATATTAAATACTAAAATTTCCAATTTTATTGCCATCCAAATGCAAATTATTGAGGATAGAAGTTTCTGTCCAATTTATTTACATTTTTGTCCTCTGATTAGCCTCTCATTTTTGTCGTCTAACCTTTCCTTTCAACGCAACTATTACGCGTGTGAATTCATAGAAAATTTGGCTAGTTATTTGTGGCCGCAGAATTGCTAAAGTAAAATAAAATAAAATAAAATATTTTTAAATATTATTTTATGTCAAAATAAAAATTTTAAAGTTATAATAAAGAGTTATATTTTCTCCTTAAAACTATGAAATTTTAAATTGAAAAACAAATGAAAAAGAAAATCTTGTATTTATCAGAAAAATAAAAGAAAATTGCTGGATTGTTTGCTCGCGAGAATTACATAAAGCAAAAACATATCAATTGTTTTTTTTTTTTTCGTGGAATTTAATAATTGATCTGTATTATACAGTACGAATTAGATCTCACTTTGTCTCTAGCTCCACTTTATCTAACAGCTAGCATTACGCTGTATATGAATAATTTATAATTTTTATTTTTTAATTTAAATTTTAATTATATTTTAAATCAGATCAATTAATACTCAACTCAACTCAACTCAACTAAGCTTTTATCTCAAAAATTTGGGGTCGGCTATATGGATTCGCTTTCTCCATTCTAAACGATTTTGGATTAAATCCTCAGAAATTTGTAATACTTCTAGGTCATGTTGTACTACTCTCCTTCAAGTCAATTTAGGTCTATCCTTTTTTTTTCTATCCTCTAACCTAATGTGCTCTACTTGTCTAACTGGAGCCTCCGTATGTCTACGCTTCACATGATCAAACCACCTCAATCTCCCTTCTCTCAACTTATCCTCAATTGGTATTACTCCTACATTTTCTCTAATATCTCATTACGGACTTTATCTAGTCTAGTATGGCCACTCATCCACCTTAACATTCTCATCGCTGCAACTCTTATCTTAGACGCATACGACTCCTTCAATGCCCAACACTCACTACCATATAACATAAAATTTTTCTTTCAACTTATTGGGAATCTTGCGATCACATAAAATTCCCGTAGCACGTCTCCACTTCAACCATCCGGCTTTAATCCTATGACTAACATCCTCCTCACATCCCCCATTTACTTGAAGGACTGAGCCGAGATATTTAAAGTGATTACTTTGGGACAGTACCACTCTATCCAAACTAACTCCTTCCCTATTGCCAGTTTGGCCTTCACTGAACTTGCAATGCATATATTCTGTCTACTATTAAATTAATGTTTAATTAAAATTTCTTTTTTATTTAATTTAATATAAATAAATTTTTACTTATTATAATAATAAATTTTTAATTAATTAATAATATAATTAATTAAAATTAATTAAAATACTTATTTAATTCCTTTTATACATATATTAATAATAGTAATTTTCATGATTATTTTGTTTAAAATGTAATTTGAATTTTATGAAATTTTTATTTTTTATCTCATAATTTATGTAAATTAATATTTATTTTTTTAAATTACAAAAAATATATTAAATTAATTAGAAAATAATATTATTTTAAAAATATATAAATATAATATTTTTTTATTATAAATATAATAAAAAAATATATTAAATTGCTAACAATGAATTAAATAATTTAATTTTAATAATAATAAAAATATATAACATTATTATTAATTAAAAATTACATTTTGTTATATTATTTTTTAAAAATACCATATTTAAGTGTAATTTTTTTTATTAATCTGATATATTTTTATAAAATAATTCTTTGGCAAAATTAGTTATCCCTTCACATAAATTTATAATATAAAATTAATACATTTCATAAAAATTTAAATTTTAAAATATTTTCATTTTCTATTATTATAATAAATATTAAAAATATATATATTATTTTTCAAAAAATAGATTTCATAATTTTAATATTGTAACTTTAATTTTTTTTAATCATCTTTACTTGTAGCTAAATTTTTTGATGCAATTATATCTACAACATATTTTTGAAATTTCACTTTTATATAAAAATATAGTTAAGAGATAATTTATGCTTTAAAATATGGATATTTAATAAAAATTTGAAAATAATTCTGTTGAAAATTAATGATAATAAAATATGAATAATCAAAATATTAGTTATAAATATATTCGATATATAATTATAATGAAATATAATATTAAAAAGTTTAAGAAATATTAAATAAGAAATTTATAAAAAGATAATAATTAAATAAATATTAATTAAATATATTTAAATAAATACATTTTGAGAATGATAAATAATAACTCCTACATGAAATAATAAAAAAATAGAGTAAATAAAAAAAAAACATTTGAGAGCACTGAGATGAACTGAAAATACTTAGTAAGAGAAGAATACTTGATGAGTATCAAATATCTCATAGGATATTATATATAAACAAACAAATGAGAACCATATAAATAAAAAATTAATTCATAATTAATAACAAAAGCATTTAAATTTAATTTTTATAATAGTAAAATATTTCCTATTTACTTAGTCGTTTCAATTTAATAGTTATAAATTGACCATAATAATAACAATAATAAGTATTAATTAATATTAGAAAAATAAAATAAAAAGAATATTAAATTATTAACATAAAAAATAATATATATTTACTATAAATAAGTCAAATCTCTATATTTTATTTTTATAACTTTTTATGTAGACTACACTTTTTCTCTCTCAAATTTTTAGCAAAGATTTCATAATAAAAATACTAGAAAATATAATAATATAATAAAAATATATATTAAAGATATAAAATAATTTAAAATTGATTAAATTATATGATAGTTGATTATGAGATCACAAATTAATGATCAATTTTTTTAAACTAATGGCCCTACACAACCTATTATTATTATTATTATTATTATTATTATTATTATTATTATTATTATTATTATTATTATTATTATTATTATTATTATAATAGAGGGTAATATGTGGAAAATAATGTTTTTGCATAAATTAATTTATAAAAAAAATTAAATAATTTTTAGATATTATATTTAATCATAAAATGTCTTAATTTTTAAAATTAAATTAAAAAAATAATTTAAATAATAAATATTAAGGTAGTATTGTAATTAATAATAATAATAATTAAAAGAGAAAGAATAAATAATAATTAATATTTATAAAATAATATAAATAAATTTAAATATTTTTTTAATTATAAAAGATATTAATTTTTAAAAATTTAATTTTAAAGAAAATAATAATTTAAATTATAAATGTTAAGACAGTATTGTAAATAATAATGACAATTAAAAAAATTAAAAACTAAATAATAATTAGTATAAAAGAGAGTATATATGGAAGGTGACACTGAAGGAACGGAAGCGTGAAAAACACAAGTTTATACCATTGAATTCAAAAATTTTCACCTAGGGTCACATGCATCATGCAAGATTTATTTTTATCTATTTGATTTCAATGATAAACAACATATTAAAACTCTTTTAATATGTTTTTGGATCTGTATTTGCCATTTAAGATTTTAAAATTAATCAGATTAATTTTAGAACCCTAGATTAAATCAAGAACGATTACACTAACCTCTTGATGTACTGCAGCGTGTCTGCGCCTTTGAGATTCGTCTTCAGGACACCAGATGTTGTCCCTCTAGCTTGTCCACACCAAGAACACCTATGGCAGCCCTTGAACAGCTTCTAAAGTTTTTTCTATTAATTACAAATTCAAGTTCTGCCTTTTAAGAGATTAGAGATGTAAACAGGACACTAGAAACAATTTCTAGCGTTCTTAATTCAAGAGACTGATGGCTAATCTCTTTGAATTGATGAGAGATGAAGAAGAATAGATGAAAACCCTCAAAGTGGCGTGACAAAGGAGAGGAGCGGCTGCTGGTTATTTTTCTTTTCATAACTACACTTAAATAGCTAGGTTAACACATTAAACCCTTGCCACATGTCACCCTTTGATTAGCTCTAGGTTTAAGTGACCCAATCACATTGTGCCAAGTGTCAAACCTATATTTAATCTTGATTTTAATCATCTTACATGATTAAAAAAAATATTTGGCAAGCTTATGTGTAATCTCATGTGTCACCATCTCATGGTGCCACGTGTCACACTGTGAAATGACCAAAATGCCCCTGTGTCTTAATTTTGAGTTCTTAACCCAAACTAATTATTTTTTCTTCTTCTAATTTATATCAAATATAAATTAATTAATTAATCTCTATTAATTAATTTCTCATAAATTCATATTTAAACACTTTAAATATAAATTTAACTTATACTATACATCCAATAATCTAGATTTGGTTTCAAGTCATGCTAGGGACTTTGCAATTTAATTGCAAACCAAACCTATTTAATTAATCAATTAAACTCTTTAATTAATTAATTAAATCATATTTAAATAGGTGATAACTTGTGTATGTGTGTGACTTACTAGGCTCATCACTAATTGGCAATGAGACATGATATCAACTCTTAATATCATCAGAACTCTTTCTTACCATAAATGATTTCTCTAAATCATTTTATGAATCTCATAGACTATGGTTAACACCTAGCATAGCATGCCATGGCCACCCAATTAGTAATAAGGTTTACCTTAAATGAACTTACAATCATATGTTACCATGCACTAGAATCTCTCTGTTACAAAATCCCAACTCAAGCTGGAGTCATGGTTTATGTCAAACTCCATTTGCTATGAATATTATGTTCTCTTTTAATTCCAGTTCTTGATTAAAAAGATTCTCTCATCATAAACTCTTTTCTGAATAAATCTATCTGTCCTGGCCAAGAACTTGAAACATCAAGAACAATTAAATGAATATAGGATTTTATCTCTATTTACTTAGAGGAACAGATTCCATCTTGATCAACACCTACCTCCATATATAACTAGTAGGAGCCAACACATGCCCATATACCCATACATAGTACAAGTATGAAAGCAGTATCAAACTCAAACTACCTATATACAAGATAACTGTGCTATCTCAGGTCTAAAGATTATATGCACTGATATAATTTATGACAAAACATTGACAAGAGTAAACTCCATGTGCTTGTTATAAGTGTCACTGGTTCGGCCTACTTATCATTTATAAGTGCCTATCATGTTTGTTATATGGCATGAGACTCACCATTCCATCTTATTTATATCTCATATAAATAACTTGGAAACAAACATGAATACAAAAATTTCTGGATAAGTCATGTCCTTATTATGAAGTATCCTCGATTGTGAACCTATTTATGATACTTTGTGCTAAAAATATTGTCACTCATATTCTTAACAACTTAAGAATAATAATTCTAACAAAATATCAATGGACCTTTTCTATTACACATAAATATATTATTTAAACGGAAAAGTGGAAATGCCTTTTATTAATAAAAATATGTACAAGATACATACTAAATGATATGCTCTAGAGCATACTACTAACAATCTCCCACTAGCACTAGAGCCATTCATTACAATATCTTAGACCTATCTTCTCAAGATGTCAGTCTAACTGAGTCTGTGACATAGGCTTAGTGAATGGATCAGCTGGATTTTCAGCTGATGCTATTTTCTGCATGGCTACATCACCTCACCCAACTATTTCTCTAATAATGTGGTAGTGCCTTTCTATGTGTTTGGATTTTGGGTGAGACCTTAGTTCCTTAGCCTGTATGACTGCTCCATTATTGTCACAGTGTAGTGGAACTGCTGACTCAATGGAAGGAACTACTGTAAGTTCTGTCACGAACTTCTTTATCCAAACAGCTTCCTTTGCAGCAATATACTCAGCCTCTGTAGTGGAATCTGCAGTCGTGCTCTGTTTGGAACTCTTCCAACTGACTGCACCTCCATTACAAATGAACACATATCCAGAGGTAGACTTTCTATCATCGATATCTGATTGGAAATCAGAATCAGTATAACCATCCAATTGCAAGTCTCCACCTCCATAAATCAAGAATAAATCCTTAGTTCTTCTCAAGTACTTAAGGATATTCTTGACAGCTATCTAGTATTCCAAACCTGGATTGGATTGATACCTGCTAGTCAAACTAACAGCATATGCGATATCCGGCCTAGTACACAACATTGCATACATTAAACTTCCAATAGCCGAAGCATATGGAATCCTGGCCATCTTATCTCTTTCTTCAGGTGTCTTTGGAGACATCTCTTTAGAAAGGTGGATACCATGTCTCACTGGTAACAATCCTCTCTTGGAATCAAGCATGTTAAACCTCTTTAACACCTTTTCCAAGTATAAACTTTGGGATAAACCAATTATTCTTTTTGCTCTATCTCTATAGATGCGAATCCCAAGAATATAGGTTGCCTCCCCTAAGTCTTTCATGGAGAATGTATTTGACAACCATACCTTTATAGTCGTCAACATACCTATGTCATTACCCATCAACAGTATGTCATCCACATATAAGACAAGGAAAGTGATAGCACTATCACTAACCTTCTTATATACACATGGCTCATCCTCATTTTTGATAAAACCAAAGGATTTAATGGCTTCATCAAAACGGATGTTCCAACTTCTCGAAGCTTGTTTCAACCCATAAATGGATTGCTTTAGCTTGCATACTTTGGAACCATCTTGGGATTCAAATCCCCTAGGTTGTTCCATGAAAATGTTTTCTTCAATGTATCCATTAAGAAAAGTTGTTTTGACATCCATCTGCCAAATCTCATAATCATAGTACGCAGCTATTGCTAATAAAATCCTAATTGATTTAAGCATGGCAACAGGTGAGAAAGTCTCCTCATAGTCGATTCCTTGCCTTTGGCGAAACCCTTTCGCTACTAGCCTTGCCTTATAGGTCTCTACCTTTCCATTAGAACCAATTTTCTTCTTGAAAACCCATTTGTTCCCTATAGGTACAATACCTTCAGGTGGGTCAACAAGATCCCAAACTTGATTCTTATACATGGAATCAATCTCGGATTTCATAGCATCAATCCATTTTGAAGAGTCTATATCTGATATAGCTTCTTCATAGGTAAGTGGATCATCTCCATGATCTACTTCTTCATGAGTAGACAACTCTTGTTCTTCTTCATGAAGAAAACCATATCTCACTGGTGGGTGAGATACCCTTGTCGCAAGGTGTTTTGCGGTCGCCTGAACGAACCCTCACCGAAGTGGGAAAGAATGAGGAGTCACCACTTTAGTTTTGAGGGAAACCAAAGAAAACCATTTGTGAAGATAAATTAAAATGAAACCACTTCAAGACAGAGATTCTAGGTTCGGGGTCCGTAAACGGGTGGGGAAGGTGTTAGGCACCCCACCTCGTCCCTTAATTAGGGTAAGTAGATTTAACTTTTCATTCCTTGTAAATTAGTTAGGAGGGCTTGAATGGAAATGTTAATCCTTTTAACAAAAAGGAATATTTAGTTTTTCACTAATCCGGATTACCCAGATACATAAGTAAATGGGATAACCTTAGTGAGTTACTGTTGTATGTTAATTTTGTTTGAAGGGCTATTTTATTAGAATTCAATTTTTGAAATTGGATAAGAACTCTCCTCCGATTTCTTTTGAATATTTATTTAAATTTTAAATTGAGAACCGGATAAGAACTCTCCTCCGATCTCTTTTAATATTTATTTAAAATTTTGGATTGAGAATCGGATAAGAACTCTCCTCCGATCTCTTTTAATATTTATTTAAAATTTTGGATTGAGAATCGGATAAGAACTCTCCTCCGATCTCTTTTAATATTTATTAAAACTTTTAAGCTTGAGAACCGGATAAGAACTCTCCTTCGATCTCCTTTAAAATATTTGTTAAAATTTTGGATTGAGAATCGGATAAGAACTCTCCTCCGACCTCTTTTAATTAAATGGTAGTCGGATAAGGATTTTTCCGATCTCTCTAAATTTTATCTATCGAGAGGACCTAAGGCTAAGGGTTCTAACGTCCAAAGGTGTCAGGGGGTCTGTGCAAGACTTCTTTAGCTTATTGGTACCTTAGGACTGGGCAGGGGATGCCAAACCGAATCCTCTGACCTCCCTATATGGTCGCCTCACCAGCATTTTTTGGTAGCCGATCTATCCCATTTAGTTATCCAGGATTTGGTTTTACTCTGTCTTATGATGTCTTCCCCTATGGCCTACTGAATTATTCTAGAGACTTGGCTTTACCATTTTCCTGGCTTATTATTCAGACCTTTCATTATTTCGAAGAGACTCTTAAGTTGCCGTTACCTACATCTCCTCCAACCACTTATGTATCGCTCGAAACTAGATGACTTACGCTCAGAAATAATAAAGATTAACAAAGGTATCGACACGGAAATAAACTAGAGCACAACCTTTCTCTGTATCTTTCTAGCGTGATATGAACTTAAAGAAAATAACATGCATAAAGAAAGAAGAATGGAAATGCGTTAAACAAGAACTTAAACTTAATGAAATAGAAACATGGATACTGACCTGTAAGGAGTCGATTCTAGTGAACTAATCGAGAGTCACAAAATGCAATAAGATTGCAAATTAATAGACGGGAGACTAAGGTTCACCTTGAATGCTTAGCTAAAATGTAGTCAGGTTAAACTAATGACCGGGTTGAATGGCGTTAAGCTTGGACAATGAGAGTAGAAATAAAGATAACAAAGAACTGTAAGTAAGAGTGTTACAGGATAATGAACAAACTGAAGATGGAGAGTTCTAATATTCAGAAATCCCTTTTGCAAGAAAACACTTCAGAAAACTGGTTTCAAAAGTTTTTCTTTATCCAAGTTTAAAAATAGCAGAGTAACGATCTGAATTAAATTTCAGAGTTCTTCTACTATAGTAACCACCTCTCTTTTTTGTCCTCTCCTTGAACAGTTTTCATGCAGGTATTTATAGGAATCGGGTGCTCCCCATGAAGGGTCAGGATTTATTTTGAGAGAGATGGAGGGTCTGGATTTTGAAGGACATGATCGGATGCTTGAGAATTAAAGAGAACCAAAATGAACGGCTGAGATTATTCTTCAGAATATTTGTCCTTTTCTTCTTTCAATCTGACGGTCTCAAATCCTCTTGTCCGGAGCGATCTGAGGGCTAAGAGCGAAAGGCGCTGGTCTTGTCGTCTTCTCCCTTGATCCAAGGGCTCCGGGTTCGTCCTTACAAGTGAGATCAACGGTGGAGATTGGGATGTACAGGACTGTCATGACATACCCTGGCATCTGTCAGCATTGCGGGCGATTCTCAGGCGTGCAGTGGAGATTTCGTCTGCAACGCTTTAACTACCTCGGCTATGATTCTGACGACGGTTATTAGAAGTTGTCTTATTCTCTTTGTATTCCGATCTTCCTATCCCTTCCGACCTTATTCCGATCTCCCATGTCGGGCTCGCTTCTTCCGACCTCCGATCTTTTATACCGGTCTCTCTTCTACCGATCTGCATCGTTCCGGTATTCCCTTTAATCAGGTCCGGTCTGGTCAAAGCATTAATTTCCCTCGATTCCCAAAACGTCCGCTTCGATTCCCAAAACGTCCGCTTCGTTTTCTTCTTATCAATAAATGCTTGATCTCCCCCTATATATACCCCTGACCCAAAAATTTTTCTCCATTCGATTTTCTCTTCTCTTCCTTACTTTTCTGCTCTAGTTGTTCCGGCGGTTGTTCCGGCCATGATTGTGGTTTTTGATCTTTTTCCGATGGACCTTTTTATTTCCCGATTGAAAATTTACGATCCCGGCGATCGAATAATCGTGATAACCTTGTCCGATCTGGATCGCGGCCCTCGATCATATCGATCTCGAATCGTTCAACCGGTAGAATTGGCGAACCGATTTTGGCCGAGAAAACTGCCAATGCTCCGCCGACCCTTGGCGGTTGCTCTCCCAAGTTTATTCGGCTTCTCACCACATTGGGTGTTCCGACAGCGGCTTTCCTCCACATTGGGTGTTCCGACAGCGGCTTAGGCTCCGGTCGGCGACACCCTTTGGATCAGTCACAATGTTGACTTTTGACATAGGCTCTTTAGAGATCGCCCAAATGATGTATTTTATTTTCAATGTAATCCGATCTCTAGGGGTCACCGAAATGATGTAGTCCAATTTTAGTGTAATCCGATCCCTAGAGATCGCCCAAATGATGTAATCCGATCTTTTGGAAATAAAGATTTTATTTTGTCGATTATCATCTTATTGCATTAATTATTTTCCGATCTCTGAAACATTTACCCGATCCGACCTTTAATTTAAATGACCCTAGACCAATCTGCAATTCAAAATATTTATCTTAATCTGCCGATGTCTAGTTAGCCGATCTCTTTATGGAATTTCCGAAAAATTCATGAGACGTGTCAGAAACAGCTGGCAGATCTCGCTAACCGATGCACTGCCTGGGATGCCGTGAGCATTTAATGCTCGGACGAGTATAAATAGGGGTGGGGTTAGCCATTTGTTCTCTCATGTAATTTTCAGTCTCTCGCGAATCACTTCAAAATCCTCTCGTTTTCTCAAGTTCCTTCGACACCGATCAGACTCCGGTAAGGGCTTTGATCTTTGTTTTAGTTTAAATTCTTTATTTCCCTTTGAAAATGAGCGGCGCCGAGGGTCAGAGAGCGGCAAGCCCCCCTTCCGTTCAGGTCTCGTGGTCATCCGACGAAGCCGAGGTGGTCGGACCAAGCGTGCAACCTGAGCCTCCTAGGGCCTCTGTTCCAGTTCAGGGGCGAGCAGAATCTTCAAGGCATGTACATTCTTCGGGGAGGGAAAGTCTTCCAATGGACGAGCTACCATCCATTCTTAAAGAAACCGACCTACAATCATTTAGCCAAGAATACAACATTCGACCTGATTCGTACGAGCTGATTAAGTGCCACGGCGATCTTCGGGCCGATCACTTCTTCGAAGAGAATGATATGATCATGGTCTATGAAGAACAATTAAAAGCCGGTCTGCGGTTCCCTCTAGACGATTTCTTCAAAGAGGTCTTAAAATTTCATCAAGTGTGCATCGCCCAAGTTCACCCGAACTCGTGGCGGATCCTGGTGGCTTTCAGGGGACTCTGCCGTGCCAAAGGACTCCATCCTACAGCTAAAGTATTTGCCGAACTGCATAGATTAACTCGCCGAAAGGACGACGAGTACTGGTTTTTCCAGGCGAAGCCTCATTGCGGGCTCTTCACCGATCTGCCCTCCTCCCTGAAAAATTGGAAGAACCGCTTCTTCATTCTAAGGAGCAAAATTCCGAACGGCTTTGAGGGTTTCCCTCGTAGCTGGCTACATCAGGGTCCGTTAATTCCGAAGCACCTCGCCCTAAATAGTGAAGAGGGTGCGATGGTGATGGAGTTGAAGGACCAGGCGAGCAGGGAGAAGTTCTCTTGTTTGGATGCAGTGACTGCCGAACTGCATCACTGGACGATGGAGTTGATCACGGGCGAAAATCGCGGGCTTCAGCTCTCTGATCTCGGCATCGGTATTTTCTATTTCTCAGATCTTTGGACCTTAGCGATCTCACTGACCTCTTCTTTGTGCAGGTATGGCAAGCGGCGAAGCCTCCAAAGAGAGCCGGAAGCGAAAGAGGGAGATCTCCCGGAAGGTACGGGAGATGAAGCGGGCCGAGGAGATGCAGACACCCAGGCATGAGCCCGGGGAAATTCAAGGAGGTTCGTCTCAACCTTCGGGACCGGTGGTCACCGAGGTAGAAGTGATCCGATCTCCTCCTCGCCGGGAAGAGCCGCCTCCACCTCCTTCAGTCGCTCCGAGCGCGGGAGGGGGTCCTCCCCAACAACAGGTGAGGCCCCTTTCTCGCGGTGCCCAGGTCTTGGTCCATTCACTGGAGAAAAATCGCACAGTTCGGGAGAACCCTGGTTTCGCCAAGGTGTTGGCGTCCTCTATTTGCCTTAGAGAGGACCGGGATAGGCTGTCCCCGGACAACCTTGATGACATCCTGACCAGATCCATGAGCCTGAACGTGGAATGTTTGGTGAACCAACACGTGATTCGGGAGAAGGCTCACCGCCTGGGTAAGGAGGTTGAGAAGATGGGTCATGAAGTGTCTTCCCTCCGATCCCAAATCTCATCCGCTCAGAACTACATATCTGAAATCGAGGGGCGGATGAAGTTCTACGAGGACAAGCTAGCTGAGCAAGCTCAAGTTCTGGCCGAGCGAGATCATACCCTTGAAGAAGTTCAGGCGCTCCGAGCTGATGAAGTTGGTCGCCTCACTGAGGAGCTTAAAGCGAAAGAGGAAGAGATGGTGACTGGGGTAGCCGGCGCTTATGTAAACGCCCACAGAGATCTCCTGGCTGAGCTCAAGAAGCGTTACCCTGAGGAGGACTTCTCCTGGATGGCCAACCTAGCTCTCGAGGATGAAGGTGAGGAGAGTGAGGAGGAGGATGAGGGTGAGAGGGGAGACGGACAAAATGTAGATCAGACTGGGGGTGATCCTCCAGCTGAATGACTTGTACAAATTCTTGAAATGAAATGAAATGGAATGCCTTTTCTGTTCAATGAATGGTTGTGACCGGAAAATTTCTAAATTATTTAAACACTAATTGCCTGAATATGTTGAAATAACTGAAAGTGATTATTAACCTAAGTGCGAGAGATCAGAAAATACAATGAGCATGAGATCGCTAAACGGGACTTGATTAAAATCGGCTTAAACATTTAGGATCGGGATCATCATTAAACCGGTACGGAACCTTTAATTATTCTTAAACTTTTGAAAGAGAGATCGGCAATAAAACTGGTAACAAAGATCTAGTGTCAATTCGAATTTTTGTGAAAAGAGATCAGGAATATACTTGACTGGTCAGGAGGTTCGACAATGAGTTTGAGAGATCGGTGAATGATTTAATAGACCGGTAAGGCTTTGACTGATATGAAGACTTAGCATTGACTCCATTCCTTGTGAGGAGAGATCGGAAATGTGGTTATCTAGTCAAAGAGAGATCGGAAGTGTGATTGATTATCAAAGGGAGACTTGGTACTGGGGATCGGTTTCAAGGTTTATTGATTCTGGGGATCGGCCAAAATATGGTGTCGACAGCCCTGGTTGTTCTACGAGGAACAGCTGTAGATGTTTCATCAACGGGTATAGGTTGACTAGATGGATCTATATCCATCTGATCTGTTGGTTGGTCAAAATTCTCCAATTCTAACTCTATTTGTCTTCCTTTGCCTCCTTCTTGAACAAACTATTGTTCAAGAAATGTGGCATCTCTACTTATCACAACCTTTTGTGAAGTAGGCAAATAAAAATAATATCCAAAACTATCTTTTGGATATCCAACAAATCGACCTTTTTCTGATCTGGTCTCCAATTTATCAGTGTTCAGCTTTTTGATATAAGCTGGACAACCTGAAATCTTAGCATGCTTAAGACTTGGTTTTCTTCCATGCCATATCTCATAAGGTGTGGAAGAAACTGATTTTGATGGAATCCTATTCAGAATATACAAAGCTGATTCTAATGCAAATCCCCAAAAGAAGATTGGCATATCAGTATAGCTCATCATACCACGTACCATATCCAATAGGGTACGATTTCTCCTTTCAGATACACCATTCAGCTGTGGCGTTCCTGGAGGAGTCAGCTGAGAAACAATGCCATACTCTCTCAAGTATTCATCAAATTCAGTACTCAAATATTCACCTCCACGATCTGATCGAAGAGCTTTAATACTCTTTCCTGTTTGATTTTCTACTTCAGATTTAAATTCTTTGAATTTTTCAAAAGATTCATGTTTGTATTTCATCAAATACAAATACCCAAACTTTGATTTATCATCAGTAAAGGTAATAAAATAATGAAAGCCCCCTCTAGCCATTTCTTTAAATGGACCACATACATCACTATGTATTAGCTCCAAAATATTTTCAGCTCTTAGCCCTTATCCAACAAAGGGTGATCTAGTCATTTTGCCCTGAAGGCAAGATTCACAAGTTGGAGTAGGCTCAGAGCCCAATGAGGATAGAATCCCCATTTTCTTCAGTTTTGCAATCCTATCTTCTGCAACATGACATAACATTAAGTGCCAAATATATTTTGAACTTGAGTTGGTTTTCACTATGGCATTGCATTCTTTTAGATTGCTATACTCTGTCCAGTGGAAACACTTTCTTACTGGCAATGGAAACACTTTCATGTTGGCAATGGAAACACTTTCCTGTTGGCAGTGGAAACACTTTCCTTTGCCTTTGTCAGCTTTGGTTTTCCTTTTCTGTTTAGCTATTTTCTTAGAAGGACCAGGAATCTGAGATTTCTTTTTCTTATTGCCCTTATTCTTGTTGGACTTTCCAGCAGAAGAAGATGCAATCAAAGCTACCTCTTTTCCTTTATTGCCCGGCATATTCTTTTGGGCAATAACCAGCATGTTGAGTAAACCAGCTAAGGTGCATTCCTGTTGAGTCATATGGAAATTTGTCACAAAATTCCCAAAAGACTCAGGAAGGGACTGAAGGATCAAATCCGTTTGTAGTTGGAAATCCATGTTGAAGTCAA
This sequence comes from Hevea brasiliensis, assembly GCF_030052815.1. NCBI lineage: Eukaryota > Viridiplantae > Streptophyta > Magnoliopsida > Malpighiales > Euphorbiaceae > Hevea > Hevea brasiliensis. The sequence goes on along the minus strand of NC_079504.1, from coordinate 29,298,085 downwards.
GATGTTCCAACTGCTCAATCAGCCGAATCATCTTGTGGACATGATCCCCAACATTCTGTCCCTCAGACATCCTCATACGGAATAGCTGTCTAGATATCTCATACCTAGCATTCCTGTTGTGCTCACCATACAACTCTTGTAGGTGAAGGAGGATCTCACTCGCACTCTGCATGTTCTCATGTTGCTTCTATAACTCATTACTCATGGAAGCAAGCATGTAACATTTAGCTCTCATATCATGCTCCTTCCACTTGTCCAAATTTTCATGTTCCTCTTGTGTGGCCTCTGGAGGTAAGGGACCAAGAACATTTGAATCTAGAACATATCCTATATGTTCAAAGTTCAAGACAAGTTTCAAATTTCTTAGCCAATCAGACAAATTAGGTCCTGTCAACCTATTGCGATCAAGTATGCTTGCAAGAATATTGGATGGTGGTGGTTGTTCTGTGCTCATTTTTATCAGAAAATTAACTGCAGAAAATAACCAGATTAATTAGTAAATGTATTATGTAATTAACCAAAATGATTATGGTCTTTTAATCAAATTGGTCCTCCCACTAACTTAGCAAATCCTACACTTCCAAAGTAGAAAACAGAAATCCTAGTTGGATAGATTTCTAATGGGTGATTGAATTCTTATAATTCTATTGATCATCCTCAGGTACATCCATTATTGGAATTACAATAAACTATAAGTGAGCAACTCCTTGCCCATCACATCTCATGTGAGGTTCAATCCTTTACCTAGCCCCTAATGCTCAAAATTTCAGGTACATCCATTATTGACTTATCTTGCATTAGTTAAGTTGATCACATTGAGCCAGTAATTATGCAAATAATTTTAATGTCCTCAGGTACATCCAATATTGGCCACCAAACCATTTACATATTTACAACATCTCATGCTTAACAATTATTCTTAAGAAAATCTCTTAAATTAATTGCATCTTATGCAACTATTTAAAATTTCTTAAAATAATTACCCCAATGGAGGGCCTATGTTATAATTACTTTAATTATAGCATTTCCAACTTAATCATTTGTTTGGAAGATTTTATGGTCATTCTAATTACTATTAAGGTCTCACTTTGCACATTATCCAATTAGCATGCATATATCATATAATAGCATACATTCCCATACATCTCATGCATTCATGGATAAGCAATAAATATGGTATGATCATGGACTTTCTAAGGGATTCAATTCTGAGCCACCAAGAATTGAATCAGGGCATTCCTAGGTGCATTTCATTCATTCATTCATTTTACAAGAGTTGCTGAAGGAGTACATAATCAACACTTGATCTTGAATTCCTCCCACTGGTCCCACCAATGCTCTTGACCTCCTTGAACTTCTTGCAATCTAATATTACATAGTAATCCTTGGCATACCTAGACGAATTTACAAGAACTTAAATAAATGAAATTACAACTCAAAAATTATTACAAACTTAATAATACATGCCCAAAATAAATTAAAATAAATTAATTAATTTACAATCCCAAAGAAACATAAAAGAAATAAATCCAATCACATTGGTCTTTTATAGTCCATAATCATCCATCATGCATATCACTATTTAACAATTAAATAAAACATACATACTTAAATTAAATTGAATATCTCATATTCAACTTAAAAATCCAGATTTGAATATGATTCAAATAAATTTAAAAATTCAGATTTGAATCACATTCAAACAAATTTAAAAATTCAGATTTGAATCACATTCAAACAATTTTAAAAATTCAGATTTGAATCACATTCAAATATTTTTAAAAAAATTAGATCTGAATTTTATTCAATCAATTTTAAAAAATCAGATTTAAATATGATTCAAATAACTTTAAAAATTCAGATTTGAATCACATTCAAACAACTTTTAAAATTCAGATTTGAATCACATTCAAACAATTTTTAAAATTCTGATTTGAATCATAATTTAATTGTGTGATAAAAATTCTAATTAAACAATTTAATTAGACATAAAATGGATCTTAGATCATACAACAATTGCACATTCACCATCCATTTACCTTTGCACACCATTGTGATGCATCAACCATGCGCACCATGGTGTTCATCATTTGTGCCGCCACCTTGACTTTGCAACCAGCAATAAACTTTTGATCTCATGATCAAACACACAATTAAATCATATAAACATCAATCTAAATGGTAAATATAGTGGCTCTGATACCAATTGAAGGAATGGAAGCGTGAAAAACACAAGTTTATACCATTGAATTCAAAAATTTTCACCTAGGGTCACATGCATCATGCAAGATTTATTTTTATCTATTTGATTTCAATGATAAACAACATATTAAAACTCTTTTAATATGTTTTTGGATCTGTATTTGCCATTTAAGATTTTAAAATTAATCAGATTAATTTTAGAACCCTAGATTAAATCAAGAACGATTACACTAACCTCTTGATGTCTTCGCTGCGTGCGCTTTGAGATTCGTCTTCAGGACACCAGATGTTGTCCCTCTAGCTTGTCCACACCAAGAACATCTATGGCAGCCCTTGAACAACTTCTAAAGCTTTTTCTATTAATTAGAAATTCAAGTTCTGCCTTTTAAGAGATTAGAGATGTAAATAGGACACTAGAAACAATTTCTAGCATTCTTAATTCAAGAGATTGATGGCTAATCTCTTTGAATTGATGAGAGATGAAGAAGAATAGATGAAAACCCTCAAAGTGGCGTGACAAAGGAGAGGAGTGGCTGCTGGTTATTTTTCTTTCCATAACCACACTTAAATAGCTAGGTTAACACATTAAACCCTTGCCACATGTCACCCTTTGATTAGCTCTAGGTTTAAGTGACCCAATCACATTGTGCCATGTGTCAAACCTATATTTAATCTTGATTTTAATCATCTTACATGATTAAAAAAAACATTTGGCAAGCTTATGTGTAATCCCATGTGTCACCATCTCATGGTGCCATGTGTCACACTGTGAAATGACCAAAATGCCCCTGTGTCTTAATTTTAAGTTCTTAACCCAAAATAATTATTTTTTCTTCTTCTAATTTATATCAAATATAAATTAATTGATTAATCTCTATTAATTAATTTCTCATAAATTCATATTTAAACACTTTAAATATAAATTTAACTTATACTATACATCCAATAATCTAGATTTGGTTTCAAGTCATGCTAGGGACTTTGTAATTTAATTACAAACCAAACCTATTTAATTAATCAATTAAACTCTTTAATTAATTAATTAAATCATATTTAAATAGGTGATAACTTGTGTATGTGTGTGACTTACTAGGCTCATCACTAATTGGCAATGAGACATGATATCAACTCTTAATATCATCAGAACTCTTTCTTACCATAAATGATTTCTCTAAATCATTTTATGAACCTCATAGACCATGGTTAACACCTAGCATAGCATGCCATGGCCACTCAATTAGTAATAAGGTTTACCTTAAATGAACCTACAATCATATGTTACCATGCACTAGAATCTCTCTGTTACAAAATCCCAACTCAAGCTGGAGTCATGGTTTATGTCAAACTCCATTTGCTATGAATATTATGTTCTCTTTTAATTCCAGTTCTTGATTAAAAAGATGTTCTCATCGAAACTCTTTCGAATAAATCTATCTGTCTGGCCAGAAATTGAAACATCAAGAACAATTAAATGAACATAGGATTTTATCTCTATTTACTTAGAGGAACAGATTCCATCTTGATCAACACCTACCTCCATATATAACTAGTAGGAGCCAACACATGCCCATATACCCATACATAGTACAAGTATGAAAGTAGTATCAAACTCAAACTACCTATATACAAGATAACTGTGCTATCTCAGGTCTAAAGATTATATGCACTGATATGATTTATGACAAAACATTGACAAGAGTAAACTCCATGTGCTTGTCATAAGTGTTACTGGTTCGGCCTACTTATCATTTATAAGTGCCTATCATGTTTGTTATATGGCATGAGACTCACCATTCCATCTTATTTATATCTCATATAAATAACTTGGGAACAAACATGAATACAATCTTTCTGGATAAGTCATGTCCTTATTATGAAGTATCATCGATTGTGAACCTATTTATGATACTTTGTGCTAGAAATATTGTCACTCATATTCTTAACAATTTAAGAATAATATTTCTAACAAAATATCAATGGACCTTTTCTATTATACATAAATATATTATGTAAACGGAAAAGTAGAAATGCCTTTTATTAATAAAAATATGTACAAGATACATACTAAATGATATGCTCTGGGGCATACTACTAACAGACACGTGGCAAGCTTTGCAAAAAAGTGCTATGTGTCATTCCCTTGAGAATACCTACCTGCTTTATATATATATATTCACCAACTCAACTTCATTTAATAATTCCATATCACTCTTTAAGTACAATAATAATTAAATCTTAATATTAAATTAGTTGGAATTGGTTATATAAATTCTTTTTCGTCATTCAACTCTGTTAAACAGTAAATTCATATCAATATCTGATATAGTTCAGCTCAAGATCCAAACTCGATGGTTCAAAGTTATTGAATTTGAATCTGAACAACTTGGATCTAGTCGTCAGATTAGATGATTGTCTCTAAGGAGATTGGATCAGTTGAATCAAGAGAGGAAGCTTATTCTCAATATTAGTAGTTAAGAAACTGGTTGATAGATTGGTCCGAGAGAATGACTCAACAGACACATGGTTAGGGTGACATGGCTGCTGAATAAAACATAAAACACATCAAGTGTGATTCAATCCGAGAATCGTGTTGGTATAGTAAAATCCCAGTATGTACGGTATGCATATAGTTCGAATTGATTAGAGGAATCCCAAATATCATGCCATAGTATCTCTTAAACACTATATAAATAGGAGGCCAACACCTACTGAGGTACATTTTTCTCAAATTCTAACATTATTACTATATCATCACCATCTCAATACCTCGACTGACTTAAGCATTAGAGTGGCCCTAGTATAGCCTCTGACCTTACTTTGTTCTTCGTTTCAGGCATTCATAGGACCTTCATTGATCATCAGATGACCCATAGATTCATAGCAACATCAATAACCAAAACTTATAAATAATTTGACACCACTACTCTCTACATCATCTTAAGTCTCACTTTTCCTTTCTCACTCTTTTCCCTACTCACTTATCACACATTCATACTTGCATATTTGATTCTCTACGTTAAATATGACTAAATCATTTTAATCGACCCTCTCTTATTTTTTTTTCTCTCTAATATATGCTATATACGTTCTCTAATAGATGCAATCATTCCAATAATCTTGTCCATTATCTTGTCACCAGACATTTAACTTAACATTTACATTTTTATCATTCATCTAATGTATCTACTAAGAGCAGTTTATTATTTATTGTGAGCATATGTAATTGGATTAATGGGTAGATAATTTTGAATTTGTAATTGATTATTTATTAGTAAAAGATGACATGTTCATATAACTTTATATTGAGAAGATAAATCATATAAATTTTATTATTGCGATTTGTTTGCTTTATTTATTTGTAGTTTACACACTTTTATGTGGTGTAAAAAAAATAACAGCAACATATTTTCGAATTCCATCATCATGAATAATGTAATCTTTTGTGTTTAAAGCTTCCCAAATTTTTCACACGTATAGTACAACTCATAAAGATCATTGCACATAGAGCACTTAGAATATAAATTTTGCTATGATAATTTGTCATTTCCCAATTCCTGTTTCCTTCACATCTAGTAGGCCCAATTCCTATTTCCTTCACATCTAATAGGTTCATCACACTCAAGAGATTGCTTTTCCTTAGTCAACACAAAAGCCAATCAAACTTTTATTAAAATACCCATGACAAAAGTGCTAATTTTTTTAGGTTGAAATTGGATATCTCCCAATTTTGGAGATAATTTCTGCATATTAAATTAAAGTTCATTGGTAAAAAATGTCAGATTTTAAAATGTGGAAAAGAACAACAATGGTAAAACTGTAAACAAAATAAATATGTGGGGGAAATTAAAACTTATTTATAGGGTTGGGTATGAGCAATTACTATCTTAAAATTGAAATTCACCCTCCTTCTAAATTATAACAAGTGTTGTAACACCCCAAATTTTTGGAAAATAACAATAATGGATGTCTTAGGAATTGGGGAATTAATTTATAAAGATTTGGGGAGCAAATTTAATATTAATTGGATTTAAAAGTGGAATTTTATAAGTTTTTGGGTGAAAAAGAGAATTGTGGACAAGTTAAGGGATCAAAATGGTAATTTGGTTAAAAAATTTGGGGAGGGGGCAGTAGCCTTGCACGTGACTCTTTAGCAACTACATAAAGAAAAAAAAAATGAAAACAAAAATCGGGAAGAAAGAGGAAGAAGAGGAAGGAGAAGGGAGAAAGAGAGGGATGGCCAGAAAACCATGATGTCTCTGGTGAGAATCGATACCGGTAAGATGAAAAGAATGATTATGAGCTAAAATTCTAGAAATTAGAGAGGAAAAGAGAGAGAAAAGAAGAGAGAGAAAGCAAGAAAAGCTAGAGAGAGAAAATAACTTTGGAAGCTTGGTTTGAGCAATAGCGAGGAGTTTTGATGCATGGTTGGTACCTATGGAATCAGGAGGAGGAGAGGAACATTTTGATGTACTTGGATCTGGCAACCGTCGCCGCTAAGTAGCGGCCAATCACCATGCATGGTGGTTTCGGTGGTGGCTCCAGCAGGTTTTGGGGATGATTCAACTTCTAGAGGCTTTCTCATAAATTTTTTAAATTTTTGAGACACAAATAAGCTTTGGGTAAGATTATTTTTCTTAGATCTCAGTCTGAGGTGCTTAAATGCGGTGTTTCTTAAACAAGAGAAATTGGAGAAATTTTCTAAGAAAAATATATAATAAAAGTAAAATTATTTGAAGATATTCTATGGTGTTTGTTAAATTTTTGAGTGATCGTAGAATATTTTTGAAAAATATATATAGTTTTTAGTTGGATTTTTAGTGTATGGGCATATAAGATTATATGAATTTATAGCATTTAAATTTCATGTGATTAGTTGAAATTTGAGAATGGAGAGTTAAACATGTGAATGTAGAATTAGGTTGAATTAAGAATATGTTAGCTATTGAAAACTTATGGAATTGAGTAATATTTTTAATATAATATTTTTATGGAGCTATAAGTTGGATGATTGAGTATGTTGATATAATTATTAGCTTATGGAATTAAGATTTGTGATAGGGAGGTTGGTCTAAATTTAAATGGAAATGATGTTAAATTTTATTAGATTTTTAATTAGAAAAGTAGAAGTTTATGGTTGATTTTGATTGATTATTGTTATGATTTTAGGAGAAGCTTTTGATTATGTTTTTAAGTGGATGGAAGGTGATATTTGCTAGTTGGTATCATTAGGTCAGGTGAGTAGTATTTACAATATATTGCATAAATTTGCTTCTCAATTGATTCTTATCCTTTGAAAATTGAAAATTGTGATTTGTTTTCGATATTATTGTTGATTATTTGATTCATCTTTATTGTTCAATCTAATTCCATTCTATTGTTGCTCATTGCCATTCCAATATTTCATGCATACTAGCACGTCTAAAAAGAGAGTTGGAGGTTATGAAATTGAGATAATGGTAAATGATAATGAGATTAATAGCTTGTACAGAGGGATAAATGATAGTAGCAAAGTTTAGCAAATGTGATTTAATATTTTAGAATTATAAGAAGAATTATGAGATTGTGGGTATTTATGATGGAATTGCTTGGCTACTTTAGGTAGCAATGATTTGTTTCGCAGAAGTTGGTTATTAGAGTTTATGAATTTGATGGTCTATGTTACTGATAATCATGATAAGCTCTTGTATCACAATGAGATATAAAATTATATTTAGTATATTTGCTTCCGTTAGAGGGGTGCCAATAGTTCAGTTTAGTTTAGTAGGAAAGGGTTGCCCATAGAGAGGGTGGAGCCACCACTGAGAGATTTGACACAACATTGCTATGATTTTTATATCTATTTTGATACTCTGGCATATCTTTGGATGTCAAATATCAATTATCGATAGTTTTTATATCTGTAAGGAATACTTAGAGACTAGGAAGAATATAATTTGAGTGATTTGGAGATTCTAGAATTGCATAGCATGTTGATTTGATTATTCAACTCATTCAGCTTGTTCTAATTTCTTATTAATTTTTTTTTTGTTCATCTATCCATTTAACTTATTTCTTCTATATTTCTTTTTGTTGTATGATGTATATTATAAATACCAACTCACTGGGTAATTTATACTCACCCCACACAACTCATCAGTTTTGCAGGAAATTTAGGATGAATATTGGGTTTCAGTTTGATGGATCTTAGAGCTTTGATTGGCTAGACTCCACGGTCTTGGAGAGCATAGGAAGAATGATTATTCAGTAGAGATAAAAGTGTGACAATTTTGTGGTATTAGAGCTTGGGTTTAGATTCTGTAGACACCATTGGTAGTTAATGTTTAGGTTAATATAGATATAAGTAAAAGATTAGTTTTGAACTTGTTGATGAGCAAAGCATTGGGATTTTAGTTTTTGATAATAATTAAAGGGCTAGAGTTTTGTCTAGTAAGGTGATATTATGAGTTAGAAGCTCCATATTGAATTAGAAGTGTGTTAATTATGAAATTGTTTTTAATTAAGGAATGAGTTTGGAATCCTAATTGAGATGATTAGACTTCAAAATATATTTGCAAAGGATATTATAAGGAAAGAAAATTTGAAAGTGGAAACTTGGCAAGTATAACTATGGATAGTAAAAATGTGAATATGTGATAGAGTGAACTTGAAATTAAATACGAGTTAAAAAAAAATTAAATTAGTTTAGTGATGATATGTTTTTAAAATTATAGTTATATAAGTTATGTGATCATGATATGCTTGGTGGCAATGATTTTATTGAATTATGAGGAATTAGTTGAACATGACCATGAGGTTATTATGATTGATGCTAGTAAATTTAAAATGTTAAAGAGTATGAGATATATCGGTAACTTGAGATTTTTATTTAAATATTATATTATAGAACATATATCTTGATGGAATGCTACAAGAGAACAACGTGTTTATGAATATATCAAATATGATATGTAACTATGAGAGTGTTAGGAATAAGAAGAAGTTATAATGTGTGATCACTGAATTTTATTGGGAGTCCTATGCTTACATGATGAGAAAAAATGGTTGGTTCTAATGAGGATTTTGAATGATTAAGGTGAATTAAGAGCCTTGTTACATTCTTATATGTACCTGTTAGATCACCCTTTGATGACGGGGTTAATATTTCAATATTATACTGTCTTTAGGACATCGCTTGATATACATATAGCCTTTGGGGCGTATATCAGTGGTCGCCCTTTGGGGGTAGCTCTGTACATGCGTATGACCAGTTTATTTTTAATTGCTCCTCTAGAGTGATGCCAGCAGCATTTGCATCTGCATCTGCATAAGCATTATCATCAGCATCAGCATTCGCATTAGCATCACTAAATAGTCATTTTCATGGAGTTAGCATTTACTCCTCTAATTGGTGCCAGCTTATTTGCCCTTTGGGGGCTGTTCTGCGCATTATGTATGACCAGCATTTTTATTGCTCTTGGGTCTTCAACAGTGTCATCATAGAGCCCAAGATGTCAGCATTACTCTCAGGCTGTCAGAGTTTATTATATACAGCTGAGATGTCAGCAGATCTAATAGGATATTTATCTGAGTGTAATGACATTTAAGCCTTGGAAATTAATCTGGAGCACTAGTAAATAAAATATTTTAGATTGAGAAATTTGCATATCTTAAGGAATATGAGATTATTGTACTATTACGAGTAGTTTGGAGTCGATAATAATGATGTGCCATCAACTATTGAAATGACTAAGGTGAAATGATACCTGAGGTTATGAAGGAATAATAAGTAGTTAGAAATATTCATAATATAAGGTACATTATAGTTTAAGGGTTTTTGACAAACTAGAGATTGGCCATTTAAGGGTTAAGATGGGTTTGCTCATGATTTAATGTGATTATGTAGAATTTTATAGATAATTTATAGCCAGCTTGACTAAGACTAAGAATAGAGAAATGATTTCAGATTTAAGGACTCGCAAGTAGTGGGGATGTATCTTTTATGTTTGATGTAGAGATAAAGGAATGAAAAAAGATATTTGAGTACAGTTAGAGGTATTTAGAAAAGATGGAAAAAAAAATTATGCATGGAAGTCTAGCATTAGCATTAGGTTTGATCTTGTTTAATTAGGTTGTTAAATGATTGAAGTATGATAAACTTTTGAGTTTATGGAGGAATAGATTTTAATTTCAGTGGAAGTGTAGTGGTTTTGGACGAGACTTTGTGGTTGTCTAAGTTGTAAAATTTCAAGGACGAAATTCTTTTTAGGGGGAGAGAATTGTAACACCCAAAATTTTTGAAAAATAATAATAATGGATGTCTTAGGAATTGGAGAATTAATAAAGATTTGGGGAGCATATTTAATATTAATTAGATTTAAAAGCGGAATTTATAAATTTTTGGGTGAAAAAGAGAATTGTGGATAAGTTGAGGGATCAAAATGGTAATTTGGTTAAAAAAATCTGGGGAGGGGGCAACAGCCTTGCACGTGACTCTCCAGTAGCTGCATAAAAAAAAAAAAAGAAAAGAAAATGAAAACAAGAATCGAGAAAGAAGAGGAAGAAAGAGGAAGAAGAAGAAGGAGAAGGGGGAAAGAGAGGGATGGCCGGAAAACCATGATGTCTCTGGTGAGAATGGATGCTGGCAAGGTGAAAAGAAGGATTATGAGCTGAAATTCCTGAAATTAGAGAGGAAAAGAGAGAGAAAAGAAGAGAGAGAAAGCAAGAAAAACTAAAGAGGGAAAATAACTTTGGAAGCTTGGTTTGAGCAAATGGTGAGGAGTTTTGATGCATGGTTGGTACCTATGGAATCAGGAGGAGGAGAAGAACATTTTGGTGTGCTCGGATCTGGCAACTGTTGTCGACGAGAAATGGCCAGCCACTGTGCATGGTGGTTCTAAATTTAAATTTGTGACAGGGAAGTTAGTCTAAATTTAAATGGAAATGCTGTTAAATTTTATTAGATTTTTAATTATAAAAGTAGAAGTTTATGGTTGATTTTGATTGATTATTGTTATGGTTTTAGGAGGAGCTTTTGATTATGGTTTTAAATGGATGGAATGTGATATTTGCTAGTTGGTATCATGAGGTCAGGTGAGTAGTATTTACAATATATGGCATAAATTTGCTTTTCAATTGATTCTTATCCTTTGAAAATTGAAAATTGTGATTCGCTTTCGATATTATTGTTGATTATTTGATTCATCTTTATTGTTCAATCTAATTCCATTCTATTGTTGCTCATCGCCATTCTAATATTTCATGCATAATAGTAAGTCTAGAAAGAGAGTTGGAGGTTATGAAATTGAGATAATGGTCAATGATGATGAGATTAATAGCTTGTACAGAGAGATAAATGATAGTAGCAAAGTACAACATATGTGATTTAATATTTTAGAATTATAAGAAGAATTATGAGATTGTGGGTGTTTATGATGGAATTGCTTGGCTACTTTGGGTAGCAATGATTTGTTTCACAGAAGTTGGTTATTAGAGTTTATGAATTTGATGGTCTATGGTACTGACAATCATGATAAGCTCTTGTATCACTATGAGATATAAAATTATATTTAGCATATTTTCTTCTGTTAGAGGGGTGCTAGCAGTTCATTTTAGTGAAGTAGGAAAGAGCTACCCATAGAGAGGGTGGAGTCGTCACTGCGAGATTTGACACAACATTACTATGATTTTTATATCTATTTTGATACTCCGACATATCTTTGGATGTCAAATACCAATTATCGATAATTTTTATATCTGTGAGGAATACTTGGAGACTAGGAAGAATGTAATTTGAGTAATTTAGAAATTCTAGAATTGCATAGCATGTTGATTTGATTATTCAATTTATTTAGCTTGTTCTAATTTTTATTATTATTATTATTATTATTATTATTATTATTATTATTATTATTATTATTATTATTATTATTATTATTATTTTGTTCATCTATCTTATTTCTTCTATATTTCTTTTTGTTACATGATGTATATTGTAAGTGCCAACTCACTAGGTAGTTTATACTCACTCTACCCAACTTATCAGTTTTACAGGAAATTTAGGGTGAATATTGGGTATCAATTTGATGGATCTTAGAGTTTCGATTGACTAGACTCCACAGTCTTGGAGAGCGTAGGAAGAATGATTATTCAGTAGAGATAAAGGTGTGACAAGTGCAACATGGCTCCAAAAGTTGTGACAAGTGCAACATGGCTCCAACAGTTGCTCAATTTCGCATGATTCAACAGGCACAGATCTCCATAACTTTCACTTGAAGTATGAAGAAGATAATGAGAGTTCCAGACTTAATTAGCCAATTAGTAGAATGAGAAACCAAATAGAAATAGAATGACTAAATTTCAAGCTAAAACCAATATACATATATGCATAATTGTTAGGTAATGTAAATGATATGCACTCATAAATATACTTGGCACACATCTATTAGGTTTTCTTTTAGCCAATGAAGATTTTATTAATAAATGAAAGGAAAGGGAACTAAGGGAGGATCATCAGGAAGGGGCTTAAGCCTAAAGATCCAGCCCAAAACAACCACCCACAACTCCACCAAATGAAAACCCCTAATACTAGAATAGAGCCACAAAACGGACTAAGAGGCAAGCTTACAAAAAAGCCAACAGCTAAAGACATAAATATCTGCAAAATAGACTTCTCCAAGGGTCAGAGCACAAAGGAACATGAGACCAAGAGAAGGACTTCTATTAGTTTGGTGTAATGCTGCAAATACAATTGCATGAGATAGAGAAGCACAAAACGCTATAAATTACACTATAGAGAAGCACAAAATGCTATAAATTACAGATAGTGCTGGCTCCATTTAAGGAAGATCGATAATCAGCTATTTTAAATTTCAAGCGAAAACCATTCATATCTAAAGGAATCCCATTAAGCCCCTGTAGTGGCCGAAGCTCAAGACCCAAGAATTGTAATTCAACAACCAGAATTTCCTTTAAGAATATATTAGATGCTAATAGCTTTTGCATAAAATCCTTCATTTCCTTTATGAACAAAGAAAATTCAGTCAGCTCAGGAAAAGCGTAAAATGAGTGTGAGGTATTGGGAAACTCAACCAAATACGCTTCTTTTCCAGATTTCTTCAACCCTTTGTAGACACCATATTTTAGTCGACCTTCGAATGTAAGGTTCTTTTAAAATTAAAACTTTATTATCCATTCTGGACCTATGTCCCGATCACAAGTAGCTTTTCCGAACTTACCAAAGGCTCGTCCTTGGAACAAATCGATCTCACGCTCAAGTTAGATTGCGTTCCAATCCCTTGGTCTTTATCCAATGAGTTCGAGTTAATATTGGATCTCTGGACCATCCAATCTTGCCTGTTGTTGTTCTTCGATCTCTCTATGTACAAATACCGCAAAATTCCATTTGATTAATGTTGTGATCGGGTTTCTCGCTTGAATTGCCTAGATATTCCTCAAATGAAGTTAAGGTTTTATCCGGTCTCTAAATAATGGCTCCGACCTTAAAAAGTTTAAGTCATTTTCAAATCTTTGCAATTCTAATATTCTAAAGTTTCATTCGATATTTGGTTATGGCTCCATCTGATGTCATGTTCACGTGTAATGTTTTTTCGATCTCTTGGAGTAGTTTGATATCTTATGATTAATAGTCGCTCCCAGGTTTAATGTTCAACTGCATTCAATCAATTAAGTACTCAGACAATTTGGTTTGGATGCTTTCCAATCTTATCAAGAAATTGAACATAAAAAGACTACAATTCATTTCAAAATAAAAATGTACAAGTCATTCGGCAGGAGGGTCTCCCCTAACCTGCTCTCCGAGTACACTATCAGTTCTATCATCCTCTCTCTCTCTCTTAGGCTCCTCCTAGCTCTCCTCTTCACCTCTAGGGACAAAATCCACCATCCAGGAGAAGTCTTCCTTAGGATAGCGCCTTACAAGCTCGGCCAGAAGATCGCCATGAGCATTCACATAAGCATCGGCTTCTCTTGCCACGGCCTCTTCTTCTTTCACTTTGATCACCTTAGTAAGGCGGGTGACACTGGCAGTTCGGCAGGCCCGAGCTTCTTTGAGTTCCCTCTCCAGTTTAGCTATCCTATCCTCATAAGATTTCGTCCGGCCCTCAATCTCAGTGATGTAGTCCTGAGTAGACAAAAGTTGGGTTTTGGCAGAAGCAGCGTCCTGGACTGCCTTCAGAATCTCTTGTCTCAAAAGATGAGCCTTTTCTCTGATTATATGTTGATTCACAAGGCTCTCTACGCTCAAGCTCATCGTTTGAGCTAGGAGGTCATCAATGCTATCCGAAGTCAATCTATTCCAATCGTCTTGAAAGCAGATGGTGGCACCCAAGACCTTGGCCAGGCTAGGATTCCCCCAAACCCACCGATTCTTCTCTAGCGAGTGGATGAGGACCTGGGCACCACAGGAGAGGGTCCTCACAGTAGGTTGGGAAGACACTCCTTCTGCACTTGAAGAAACTGGTGGAGGCAGTGGTTCATCTTGACGAGGAGGGGAAGGAGCGATCTCTATCTCTGGGGTCGGCTGTCCTGAAGGACGGGACGAAGAGCCTGGCCCTTCAACTGAGTCACACCCCGATGTCTGGGATACAGTAGCGATTTTAAATTCACAAACTTTTTGAATGACCTCCCTTTTCAGCCTTCGGCTCTCCTTCGCGCTCTCGCCTCCAGCCATACCTGCATAGAAAACAAGTTAGTGAGATCACCTTTGTCAAGAGACTAAAGATTTAGGTTGTACCGACCCTAGGTCTAAGGTCAGAGAGCTGCAGCTCATAATCCTCATGGGTGATCATTTGCGTTAGCAACCACTTCAGTTTGGCCCTAACTGCATCCAAACATAAATACTTGTGAGTGGTCGCCTGATCCTTCAATTCCTTTACCAGGGCGTCCTCATCTCTATTTAGGGCGATCTTCTTTAGAACTGAAGGGACCAGGTACTGCCAACTGCGTGGAATACCCTCAAAGCCATTCAAGATCTTACTCCTCAATATGAATAATCGATTTTTCCAATTCTTCAATGAAGAAGGGAGATCGGTGAAGAGCCCACTGCGTGGCTTGGCTTAGAAAAACCAATACTCGTCGTCCTTTTACCGAGCGAGACTGTGCAACTTAGCAAAAACCTTTGCTGGAGGCTCGAGCTTTTTAGCTTGGCATAAGCCTCTGAAAGCTACCAGAGTCCACTAAGAGTTCAGGTGCACTTGGGCTATACAGACATGATGGAACTTTAGAACGACTCTAAAGAATTCGTCCAGGGGGAACCGAAGCTCGGCCTTCAATTGTTCTTCATATACCATGATCATGTCATTTTCTTCAAGGAAATGATCAGCTTAGAGATCGCTATGACATCTGATGAGCTCGAAGGAGTCAGTTCGAAGGTTGTATTCTTGACTAATGGTCTGCAGATTGGTCTCCTTGAGGACAGACGGCAACTCATCCATGGGTAAGTTTTCTTTCCCTGAAGAAGAAGCTTGTTTTGACTTAGTCGCCAGACCGTGGGCTGGGACAAAGGTTGTAGAAGGTTCTGGTCGCCCGTTCAGCCTGACCACCTCGACTTCATCTGATGTCCATGAGATATGAACGGAGGGGGGACTAGTAGCTCTCTGACTATCTGTACCGCTCATTTTCAGAAAACAAAAGTGAGAACCAACCAAGAAAAGATCAAAGCCCTTACCAGAGTGTGAATCGATACCTGAAAACTTTAGAAAGTGAGAGGGAGTGTTGAAGTCGCTAGGGGAAGGTATGAAAATGACATAAGGGAACAAATGACTAACCTTTCCCCTATTTATACCCATCTGAGCATTAAATGCTCACGAAGTCCCAAGTGACGCATCGGTTAGAGAAATCGGGCCGTCTCCATGACACGTCACAAGAAGATTCCAGAAACATAGTAAAAAGGTCGGATAAATGAGATTGGTCAATGAAGGTTATCAGATTAAACAAGTTTCCACACTCTCAGATTGGCAAATGGAGATTCGTCTAGGGATCAGATCGGGTACATTTATCAGAGATCGGGAAAAATAACCAATGCAATAATAAAACAAAAACATTCAAGTAAAATTTCATTTCATTTCCAAAAGATCAGATTACATCATTTGAGCGACCTCAAAAGATCGGATTACATTACTTGGGCGATCTCAAAAGATCAGATTACATCATTTGGGTGATCTCTCAAAATCAGCGCTACATTCTACCTAACTTAAGACTACTCCGAAGCCCAGAATGCTGGCCTATGTCATAGCCTAGTCTTGTGGCTAAATCAAAAGATGTGTTTGATCAGAAAGCCAGCAATAAATACTGGGCAAATGTACAACTCAGATGGGGTGATTATGACGCTCATAATATTGAGCGGCGTCATTATTGATTTCATCGACTAGAACCGAACTGCAATCGAGACCCTCGAAATGGTAAGGAACCAAGTGAACTCCAAGAGGCAGTCACCGATATTAAGATTGAAATTAGCGGTCCTCTTGTCAGAGATCAGTCTACGAGCCATGCCGATGGGCCGACCTGAGATCGGCGTGGTAGTTAGTTTCGACCTTGATTGGTTAATTAGTCCAGTTCCCTCACCATCATCAGATGACACCATTATAAACCTCTGATCACCGGAGTTGCTCATTTCTAGGAAATGAACAAAGAAAGCATTTGGAAAAAGATTAAAGTGGTTGTCATGGGAAGGATTCTTACTGGAAAAGCCAAGAACAGAAGAATGAAACATTGAAGATTCACCGGACAAAGTTGTGAATATGCAAAGGAAAATCCCTCGACATATATATAGGGCCCCGGCATTTATTGCATCCAGAACTTGAAGCGGACGCATCGGTAACTAAAGAATTTATTGCTTTGACCAATACAGGTCAGATAAAGAGGAAAGATCAGGAATAAGAGAGATCGGGAAATAAGAAGGGACCAAATGCAAAAGATAGAGATCGAAATAATGACCCTAAAAGGGGACGGTCATGATGGGAAGATCGGAAAAGCAAGCAATGACCCATAAGATCAGAGAACTCAGGGAGTTGAATAACTTCTGATCATGGCCTTTAATTAGCTCCCTCTACCGTCAGATCTGAGTTAGTTAAAGCATTGCAGGCATGATCTGATCCTCACCACACATCTCATTTGTAAGGACACACTCCTAGCCGCCAGATTCCAAACGGTTAAAGTAGCCCAGTACATCTTGATCTACACCATTGATTGTAATTGTAAGGATGGATTTGGAGCCCTCGGAGCAAAAGTAGATGGCAGATTCGGCGCCTTTTATTCCCAACCTTTGGATACATTTCGTAAGGCAAGCCCTTTGAACGTTGGATCAAGGGGCAAAAGGACAAAAATTCTGAATGAAATCCCAACCCTCAATTTTGATTCTCTTTAATTCCCAGACATCAGATTATGTCCTTTTGAATCTAGGCCTTCCGTCTCCTCTTGATGTAATCCTGACCCTCCACTTTGAGCACCCATTCCCTATAAATACCTGCATGCAATACTGTAGAGAAGGTGGTGATTATCGTGAGAAAACTCTGAACTTTGACATAGCCATATTGTTTATCATTCAAAGCTCTCAAAGTTTTGAGAAACTTCTGAAACCAGTTTTCTGGAGTATCTCGCTTAAAAGAGCTCTAAACCCTGTGACTCTCATCCTTAGCATCTGTTCATTGTCCGACGAGGCCAACCCCCACTTCACTTCTTCCCCATCACCTCGGGTTGGCTCCAGTTTTGGGACATCTCAGTCTTCAGCTCCCAAAGATTTTGTTGATACCAGTGTCGGCTCACCCATCGTCTCAACTTTCTACAGGTAAGCGTCTAACCTATCATTTGTCGAATATCCTTGGCTCATTTTCTTAAGTTTTTAAGGTATCTAATCACACCGAATCTTAGGATAGGTCGTTTTAAATTGTAATTTATATTTTTGACTCTTTTTGTTAGTTCGCGAATTTCATCTTTATCGTCACTTTATTTTATTTCCCTCGAAAATGAATGTTCGAGTCATTAGCGACTCGTAAATACTCTGAAGAGTATAGGTTGTGGTACTGCTTCGATAGCTTTTAGTCCCAACAAATGAAAATAATAAGAGAATGAGTGTGACTCAAGTAATCATAGAAAAGTCACTATAAGCGAGAAAGGCCGGAAGGAGAAAATAAGTCACGAGATCAGACCCTGGAGTGAGCCCAAACGACAAGACAATGAATCGAGAATTGAGACAAAGTTCGAACCTCGGATAGGCGACCCGAAAGAGACGGAGCCAAAAACCAAAGAGTTAAGGTAAAGCAACCACGCAAAAGATTGGCAAGAAGCTCAACTCAACGCTCGCCGTCTAGTTATGAAATTCCATAGTCCAGGGAAAGCCTTTTAAAGGGGGGCTCCACGCCTTCGATAATTCTTTCCAATACGAAGGGGATCGAGACAGAACCCTTACCCGAATCCCTAGGTTAGAATTTTAATAAAATGCCATTCTTATAAACATTAAGAGATCGGGGGAGAGTTCTTACCCGAGTTCTCAAATTCTTAACACATTAAGAGATCGAGAGAGAGTTCTCACTTGAGTTCTCAACGTAAATTCTTAACACAAAGAGATCGGAGAAGAGTTCTTACTCGAGTTCTCAACTTAAATCCTTAATACACTAAGAGATCGAAGGAGAGTTCTTACCCGAGTTCTCAACTTAAATTCTTAACACTAAGAGATCGGGGGAGAGTTCTTACCCGAGTTCTCAATGTAAATTCTTAACACACTAAGAGATCGGGGAAGAGTTCTTACCCGAGGTCTCAACTTAAATCCTTAATACACTAAGAAATCGGGAGAGAGTTCTTATCCGAGTTCTCAACTTAAATTCTTAACACTAAGAGATCGGGGGAGAGTTCTTATCCGAGTTCTCAACTTAAATCCTTAATACACTAAGAGATCGGGGGAGAGTTCTTACCCGAGTTCTCAACTTAAATCCTTAATGCACTTAGAGATCGGGGAAGAGTTCTTACCCGAGTTCTCAACTTAAATTCTTAACACTAAGAGATCGGGGGAGAGTTCTTACCCGAGTTCTTAACTTAAATCCTTAATGCACTAAGAGATTGGGGGAGAGCTCTTACCCGAATTCTCAACTTAAATTCTTAACACTAAGAGATTAGGGGAGAGTTCTTACCCGAGTTCTCAATTTAAATTCTTAATACACTAAGGGATCGGCGGGAAAGTTCTTCCAAAATACCCTGAATATTATGTTGAGGCCCGATAGGAGGTGCTCTTCAAGGTGCTCATACCTGTGAAGAAAAATTCCCTCTAAAAACATCATAACTTCAGTATTCATAAAATACCTATTATACAACGCCTATTCACTGAAAGGTCATCTCATGTACTCGTGTTCTTGGGCAACCCATGATAGTGAAACATTAAATATTCCTTTTTCCATTACAAAGGGTTAACATCATCATTCTCCTCCCCCTAAACTATCAATTTCAATTCACAAAGAACACCTCATTAAATTCGCTTACCCTCGTTGAGGGACGAGGTAGGGTGCCTAAAACCTTCCCTACCCGTATGTGGACTTCGAACCCAGAATCTCTGTTTTTGAAGTGGTCCTTAATCTTTGCAGATGGTTTTCTTTAATTTTCCTCAAAATTAAGGTGGCGACTCCTCACTTTTCCCACTTTTGTGAGAATCATCCAGCGACCGCAAAGTCCTTGTGACAACTTGGCGACTCCGCTGGGGAAGAATACCAAAGTAACCCTAGTTAGAAGTCCAAAGAGCGAACTTAATTTTGTGTTCTTATGAGTCGGTAATTATGGAGGGTAACTTATAAAATCAAAGTTTTTAATATTTGATTATTATTCTAACCATTTTGTTTGTTTTGATTGTTTTACAGTAATCTTCGCTTAAATCCCCTTGAATAAGGAAGAGATAAATATGTCCCTTCACACACAAATCACCTACACAACGTCCTCACACACTTTAGCCCTATACCCTGGCTCTTTTAGCCTGTAGGAAGTAAGAGGGGGTCATGTAGTGGTGTCCATGGGGTTTTTACCCCGTTAGTATCCATGAAGACTTCTGCTCAGATTGGAACTTATTTCACTTATCATATTAACTGTGGATTTTTCCCGTCATTATCATAATGGTGAAATGGGAATCTACTGTTTACAGTACGAACAATTTGGGGACCTGTGGCTTTAGAAAATTAGATCTCGAGTTAAACCGTTACATTATTCAGAACCTATGATAAGCCATCCTTGACAGTAGGACCATCCGACTAGATAGTGCCTACCCGGTGTCATGGTCACCCAATTTTAGGACTAAAGGACATATTTGCTTTTACCCTACTCTAGTTGTATCTTTAAATTTTTCTTAAATAATATGAGGGTAATTTTGAATCGTGCTACCTGGATAAATCTAAACACCTTCCTACTTTGATAGGTGTGTAGATACGGTCACATAAGTAGCCTAATTCAAAATTATCTAAATTTATACTGCTAACCTTTTCTTTTACAGGTATTAAAAGTTGGCATTTACCGGGGGTAGGGAAAACTTTAAAATGGCATCTTCGAGTCAGTCAGCCAAAAGGGTTTTAAAACAGAAGCAAGGTGCTCGACAAAGATCCGAACCAGTCCATGGCTCTGGGTCCCCACAGAATGATGAAATAGAAGCAGAAGCCCGTTCATTGCCTCCATTAGACCCTAGTAAGATTGAGATCAGAATAGCCAATTTTGATGACTTATTGAATGTTTGCAAATCGTTGCCCAATCATGCCTAGATACAGTTTGAGGAAAAATATGGAAAGATTGCCTCCTTGATACGGGTCAAAGCGCAGGCTCTGGCGATAAAGGCCATGTTGTCTACTTGGAATCCTAGTTATAGACTATTTTCTTTCAATGATGTCGAAACAATGCCCGCAATAGATGAATATCAGGCGCTGCTAGGAATCCCTTGCGAGGCTCAGATTCGTATTTATCTCCACATTGATCACAGACAGACATGGAAACGATTAGTGCACACAATAGTAGTCCCGGCAGAGGAAGCTAGAATAAAAGAAACCACTAAAGGAAACTCACGTGGGTGGCCTTGGGTCTACTTTAAGAAGCAACTAGATCAGTACATTCAGAGTGAGAAATGGGATAAAGCTTTATCAGTTTTAGCTCTGGGGATTTATGGACTGGTTTTGTTTCCTGGACCTTTGGGAATTGTTACCCATAGTGTCATGGAGTTATTTTGGGCAGTGGAAAAATAGAATGTCAATCCAATACCGGCTATTCTTGCTGAGACCTTCTTAACCTTGATGTATTGTCGTCATCAGGGTAAGGGAATCATCAAGTGCTGCATTCTGCTGCTGTATCTTTGGATCCTCAGTCACATCTGTCCACTGGAAACTAAGGGTCTAACCTGGTACTTTGACCAACCCATTATCAAAAAGATGGTCAAGTTAGTAATTTAACGGAGGGATGAATGATAATGGCAAGAGCAGATTCTGAATTTTAGTAGTCATAATTACTATTGGAGGAAATTGTGGACCACGGGCAAACCCATCTTGATCAGCATAAGAGATCATCATTTCATACCGTTGATAGGGCTAATTGGATGCACAAGCTACATCCCAGCTATGATAATGAGACAATTCGGCTCGACTCAACTTGTTCCTAATATTGACGGATTCCATCAAACTCATTTCTATCATAAACCATCCAGAAAGGACGAATTGAAGGCTTTGCGCGAATCCTGGGAAGAGGTGACCTTGATGGAACGATCCGAGTGCAATAGAGGAATATTCCTTATGGAAAAACGGGAGAGACAAGGAATATCACATCTTCAAACTAGCAGGGCCCGAGGAAAGTATGTCTCACTAAGAAGTCTATTTAGAAAGAGGAGATATTGAATCAAACAGTCCTCTTCAGAATTTGACTACTGAGAACCAGCAATTAAAAGAGCACATAAAAAGATTAGAAAGTCAAGAACAAACATTGGAAAGGGAAGCAAAGAGACTTAGAGAGGAGACGATTGCTGCTGAAACGGAATGTAAAAAGCAAAAAACCCAGTCGGAGAAGGAGAAGTCTTCGCTCCAAAACACAATAAAGGAGAAAGAAATGCTAAACGATAAATTACAAGAAAGGCTAGAGTATTGTGAGATATTGGTAGAAGAGTATCAACGAGAAAACAAGAGGAGGAAGCATGAACTTAAAAATCAGGCACAATTAATCAGTGATATCTCAAAGAAGTGCACCAAAGAAAGAAAGCAAAAAGATAGACAAGCTGCCCTTTACCAAGAATTGCGAGAGAATGTCGACCGGCTAGAAAAGATGATAGCACAAGGGAAACAAGAACTACTGCTTGAGTTCGAATACGCTTTGAAGACATTCAACCCTACGAGATAAGAAATAAGATTATATGAGTATCTCAAAAGATGTCATTGTATTTTAATAAGCCTTCCTAAACCTAGACAATAGCATGTATGCTTCATAAATAATAAAATGATGTTTCGAGACCTTGAAACTTATGAATGAATAGTGTAACTCCCGTGGGATTTACCCTCATTAGTATTATGCGAAAAGATGTATGCGTTATGTGAACATATATCATAATCACGCATACGCCTCGTCATTTATGGTTGGACTATCGATTGATGCCATTGCAAAGGATAATGTAATCTACCCTCGGCAGACACCATTTCCGGCAATTATTTGCCACAGTATCCTGTGACCGGCCAAAACTTCAGCCACAGTAAGTTTTTCTTTCTATAAATAAAACTAATAATGCAACTTTCTACAGGAAACCAATATTGCTCCCAAAGCAAATCCGATCCAGCAACCGGTTGTACCAAGAAAGGTTTACTTAACAAGATCCCGAGCAAAGAAGATAATGGAAGAGCAAGAACAAGTACAGAACCTACAGGGGCAAGTCTCAGAATTAAGGGAATAGATCTCAGAATTAATGAAGATGATGAGAGAAATGTCCCAGAATAAAAAAACCACCTGGCCAGAGCCGGAACCAAGTTTACCAGTAATTCTCCCACCCATAACAACAGTTGATACTCATGCCCAAAACTTCTTGATCAGGCCTCGACTTCTTTCACCTTCCAAACTCCCATCCCTAATCCAACAATCACCTTTAATCTAACATTCCCTAGCAGCGAAATTCTCGTCTCTTACCACCAAGCTGCCCCAAATGTGGAATTTCATCCTTCAGCACTAATCCCTTCAGTTTACCCCGCAGCCAATTTTCCAACTGGGGGAATAGCTCATGTAGTAGGAAGGGAGAGTAGAGAAAGAGAAAATGAGAAGTTATCTACTTTGGAAGAAAGACTAAGAGCTATTGAAGGGTTAAATATGTACGGCTCAGTCGACGTGTCATCACTGAGATTAGTTCCAGATGTGGTTGTCCCACCAAAATTTAAAGTCTCAGAATTTGACAAATACAGTGGAACTTAGACCCATGCATCCATTTAGCCACTTATATAGCTAAGATGTCTACTCTCACGAAAGATGATAGGCTCTTAGTGCACTTCTTCCATGAAAGTCTCACAGAGGCAGCCTTACGTTGGTGCATCCAATTGGATAGGAGTAGATTATGCTCCTAGAAAGATTTGGCTGATGCTTTTCTTAAGCAATACAAATTCAATTGTGATGTTGCTCCCACAAGAAGAGACCTCTAGAACCTGGTGCAGAGGGAAAGGGAAAGCTTTAAGGAGTATGCTCAGAGGTGGAGAGAAAAGGCGGCTAAAGTCTATCCTCTGGTGACAGATAATGAACTCTACTCTCTATTCATTAAGACACTGAAGGCCCCATACTTCAACTTAATAATCGGGAATACCTCTAACAGATTCTCTGATATCATCCAGACTGGAGAAAGGATTGAAGCAAACCTCCGATTAGGAAGGTTACAAGAAATGGTCGGGGAGGGTTCCATGAAAAAGCCTAATAGTTTCGGGAAGAGGAAAGAAGGGGATGTCCACTCCATTTTGAGGCAAACTCACCTACCACCATAAAACAACTTTCGCCCATACACCCCAGCCCAAAATCCATATCCTCCAGCCCAAAACTCAATGGTGGTGAATGTTCCTCCCCTATCCCAGAACTATCCTCGCCCCCAATATCCTTCCCAAATCGCCTACAATCCCAGACCATCTGATCAAAATGCTCCTTTCAGACCACCTGCTCCTCAACCTGGCCCAAGACTATTAAGGAATTCTGATCCAACATTACCGCTCCCCCTCGATGAAATTTACCATTATCTGTTGGGTATCAATCAGATAGTACCCATCCCACTAGACCCCATCCAACCACCATATCCCAGATGGTCTAATCCCAATACCAGATGTGAATACCACGACGGGGCTATAGGGCATTCAATGGATAATTGTGGAGCTCTTCCAAGAAAGGTGCAATCCTTAATTAGGAATAGATGGCTGAAGATTGAAGGAAATGGCTCGACTCTTAATGTCACTTCAAACCCATTGCCCCACCATGATAACAGCAAAGGGAATGGTGTAAATGTGATAGAATCCCAGGATGAAGGCTTGGTTATGGAGTTGGATCTATTAGTCCCTTACTTTGATGAGATTCTCATGATGGCAACGTCGAAAGGGTATTTACATCCTTATAGGCATGAAACTGGAAATGATTTATCGGGCTCGGGATGCCATTATCATGGAGCAACCGATCATGAACTGTAGGCTTGTGATGAATTTAAGGAAGAAATCCAAAGGATGATATTGCTTAAAATCTTGAGGTGCCAATCGAGATCAAAAGAAGAAGAGGGAGTGAGCACTGCTATTTATGGCAAATACACCTCAAGATCTGCTCCAAAAATATATTTTTCTGTTCCTACCCCATCAACACCTCTAACACCACCTCAGACAATCATACGCACGCCACCATAACTGCCTGTTACCAATATACATGATGTGCCTTGGAATTATAATTTTCAAGTTTATACTCAGAGTGCATCCAGCAGTACTTCCGTCCCTACCCTTAATCATACCTACACTCAACCCATCCCTACCCCTAAACCATGTTTCACTCCTCATGCTCACTTCAAAATGACTTATATAGGTCCCTCCAATGACCCTGCTCCACAATTCATACCATAACCAGCCCTAACAAATGACTCTCAAAATCCATAAGTAGAATTTATTACTAGAAGTGGGAGGTGTTACGGCACTGAGGAAAAGAAAAGTAAAGGGAAAGCAGAAGTAGGAGAGTCAACTGAGACTGAGGAGAAGATGGGAAAAGTAGTAGAGAAGGGGGAATCCAGTGGGAGGAAGGAAGAAGATGAACTACTATTGCAAATCATGAAGCAGAGTGAGTACAATGTAATTGAACAATTAAAGAAGACACCTACTCGGATCTCCTTGCTGTCATTAATACTGAGCTCGGAAGTGCATCACCAAGCCCTACAGAAGGTTTTGAACCAGGCCTTTGTGACCCCGGACATCACACTGAGGCAATTTGAAAAGATACTTGGACAAATTCAGGCATCCAATTTCGTCACTTTGTCAGAGGAAGAAATAGACCCAGCTGGCTTGAAGCACACCAAGGCTCTGCATGTGACAGTCAAGTGTAAAGGTTGTTTAGTCGCCAAAGTTTTGATTGACAATGGCTAGACACTTAATGTCTTGCCCAATGTAACCCTAGCAAGACTCACGATAGACCCGTCTGGAATACGCCAAAGCTCCATGATTGTGAGGGCGTTTGATGGCAACAAGAGAGATGTGTTAGGGGACATTGATTTACCGCTTCAAATAGGGGCATGTACTTTCAATGTAATATTCCAAGTAATGGATATTAAACCAGCATACACTAAGCTGTTGGGAAGGCCCTGGATCCATTCGGCAAATACAGTGCCGTCAACTCTGCACCAGAGAATCAAATATGTCATGAACGGCAAAATCATTACAGTTAGAGGAGAAAAAGCTATGCTAGTCACCAAGCCACAATCAGTCCCTTACGTGGAAACGACTGAACGATCTCTAGAGAGCTCATTTTAAGCTTTAGAGCTATAAGGAACTATTTAGGGAGACAGGGGAGTAACAGCCATGGTTGCAAAGGTAATGCTGAAAAATGGCTATGAAAAGGGCAAGGGACTGGGTGACACCTTGTAAGGAATTATCGAACCATTGTCAGCCGCTCGAAGGAATGGATGCTCAGGATTAGGATATGAGGAGGATGCTTCGACTGATGGAAGATTCCAGATGAGAAGCCTACTCAGGGATCAGAGGTTCAATAAACCTCTCAAAATGAAGAAAAAAGTCCCAAAAATCTTGGATGTTTTCACCAGACCAATCATCGAGAACTTGAAAGAAAAGGATGAAGAATCTCCCTCAGAATCATCTATCAATGTCCTACATCTGGATGTTATGTTCGAAATGCTGATTTCACTAGCCACAGAGGAACAAGAGCTTGACAATTAGGAAGCTGAAGATATCTCTTTGCTTTATTTCGAGTAAAGTATATTTTGTTACCAACACTTGATTACGTTGTCCATGGTGTCAAGTGTAATTCTGTAAATGGACCTCTTTTTATGATTAAGCAATTAACAAATTAATAGTGCATTTTCTCAAACCCTGTGTCAATATTTTCTTTTAAATAAAAAGTTGATTGCAAAAATTTAATCTTTAATATAATTCACTTTCACTTCTCCAGGACCATTGACCAACCCCTCCATAATAATCCAATCGACTCCGAAATCCCTTATGTTAACTTTGAAAGTCCCATAATCACCATTGATTCAAGTGATCCTGAAGAAGAGCCTGTGAAAGAGCAGAAAGAGGCAGATGAACCCACTCTAGTGCCCTGCGGAGATGAAATGAACATTGTGAATCTGGGGACAGAAGAAAATAAAAGGGAACTTAGAATCGTGAATTTTGAAGAACTAGAAGACATGATTCAACTGTTAAAGGAATTCATCGACGTATTTGCTTGGGGCTATGATGACATGCCGGGACTGGATCCTTAGATAGTCACGCATAAGATTCCTTTGATCCCTGGAACAGTCCCAGTTAAACAAAAGTTGAGAAGAATGAACCCCGACACCCTGCTCAAAGTCAAGGATGAGGTCAAAAAACAATATGATGCTAGATTCTTAGAAGTAGTAAAATACCCGAAATGGGTGGCTAACGTCATCCCCGTTATGAAAAAAGATGGCAGAGTGAGAGTATGTCTTGACTATAGGGATCTCAATGAGGCAAGTCTGAAAGATGATTTCCCTCTCCCCCATATAAATGTGCTGGTAGACAATGCTGCAGGATTAGGGAGGTGTTCATGTATTGACGAAGCCTCAAGGTATAACCAGATTTTGATGGACAATGATGACAAAGAAAAAACTGCCTTCATCACCCAGTGGGGAGTCTTCTGCTACCGAGTGATGCCCTTTGGGCTAAAGAATGCAGGGGCTACATACCAACGTGCCATGGTCACATTGTTTCATGACATGATGCATAAAGAAGTAGAAGTTTATGTGGATGAGATGATCATTAAGCCCAGGGGAACTAAAAGCCATGTGCGGATATTAAGAAAAGTGTTCGAAAGGCTCAGAAAATATCAGTTGAAGTTGAACCCAGCTAAATGTGTGTTTGGAGCAAAATCGAGAAAGCTATTGGGATTTATAGTAAGTGAGAAGGGAATAGAAATAGATCTGAACAAAATTCAAGCCATCCGAGAAATGCCCTCCCCAAAAACAGAAAAGGATGTGCGTAGTTTCCTGGGAAAGTTGAACTACATCTCGAGATTCTTCTTTAATCTCACCGCCAAGGTTGAACCCATTTTCAAGTTACTTAGAAAGAATAATATGGCCAAATGGGACCAAGCTTGTCAAGAGGCTTTCGAAAGGATTAAGCATTACTCGTCAAATTCGTCGGTACTAGTTCCTCCAGTGACCGGTAGGCCATTAATTCTGTATATGGTAGTTCAGCAGAGCTAGATGGGTTGTGTTTTGGGACAGCATGATGATATCGGGAGGAAAGAAAGAGCCATTTACTATTTGAGCAAGAAATTCAATGACTACGAGTCGAGATACTCATCCCTAGAGAATACCTGTTGTGCGTTGGCTTGGACAGCGAACTGGCTCAAACATTACATGTTGAATCATAAGACATGGCTTATCTCCAGGATGGATCCCATCAAGTATGTATTTGAAAGCCCTTTCGTACCTAGAAGATTAGCAAAATGGCAAGTCATACTTTCTCAATACGACATAGTGTATATGACAAGAAAGGTAGTGAAAGGGAGTGTGATAGCTGATCTCCTGGCTGAGAAACCAATCAATGATTATGAAACCATGGATTTTGAATTCCCAGACGAATATATTAACACAATGAGCAATGATTCTGAATGCCCAAATGACGTGTGGGAAATATATTTTGATGGAGCCATCAATTTAACTGGTAATGGGATTGGAGCAGTACTTGTTACCCCGAATGGGAGACATTTCCTAATAGCCGTTAAACTAAGGTTTGGCTGCACAAACAATGTAGCGGAGTATGAAGCCTGCGTGAGCAGTTTACAGGCGGCCATTGAAATAAAGATAAAGAAATTAAAGGTGTATGGAGATTCAGCTTTGATCATTTACCAAGTCAAAAGAGAATGACAGACTAAAGACTCGAAACTGGTCCCATATAAAAAATATCTCCTCGAACTAATCAAGGAATTTGAGGAGATCTCTTTCACTCACTTGAGTCAGGATAAGAACCAATTTACCGATGCCTTAGCTACCCTAGCAGTGATGACTCGGATGGAGGAAGGGCAAATAGTGCAGTTATTGTAAATCAAAGCAAGAAGTGAGCCGACATACTATAATAGAAGAAGAAACATATGGCAAACCCTGGTATCATGATGTCCAGGTTTACATCAAAAATAGGGAATATCCTCCTGGGGCAAGCAAGAATGAAAGGAGAATGATCAGAACATTAGCAATGGGATACTTCCCCAGCAGAGTAGTCTTATACAAAAGAAGCTCCAATGGTGAATTATTGAGGTGCGTGAATGCCAAAGAAGCAAGAAGAATTCTATTTGAAACTCACGAGGGGAACTGTGCTACTCATAGCAATGGGTATATGATGGCAAAGCAAATCTTAAGGTGGGGTTACTTCTGGACCACCTTGGAAAAGGATTGCATTGAGTACTTCTGAAAATGTCACAAATGCCAAGTTTATGCTAACCACATAAATGTCCCACCTCGTCAACTCTACAATCTCGCCTCACCATGGCCGTTTGCAATGTGGGGTATCGATGTGATCGGCCCAATTAATCTAAAAGCATCCAATGGGCATAGATTCATTTTGGTAGCCATCGATTACTTCATTAAATGGGTGGAAGTGACTTCATACGCTCACATCACTCATAATACCTTTCTGAAGTTCTTCAAGAATAATATTATTTGGCGGTATGGTCTTCCGGGGGAGTTTGTCACCGATAATGCCGAGTATCTAAATGGTCCGAAGGTCCAGAAGTTGTGCGATCAATACAAGATATGGCATCTCAATTCATCGCCATTTCAATCCCAGATGAATGGAGCCGTGGAAGCAGTCAATAAAAATCTCAAGCGGATAATTGGCATGACATGCTTCCCTTTACACTTCATGCCTATCGAACTATGGTCCGAACATCAACCGGGGCAACTCCATATTTGCTGGTCTATGGGATGGAAGCTGTTCTGCCAATTGAGGTAGAAATTCCTTCTTTAAGGATTCTAAAAGAGGCAAAACTAGATGAGGCAGAATGGGTTCAATCAAGGTTAGACCAGCTGGATTTGATGGATGAGAAGAGACTAACGGCAGTATGCCACGGTCAGCTATACCAAAGGAGGATGGCCAGAGCATTCGATAAGAACGTACGCCTATTCGAATTCCAATCAGGAGATCTAGTCCTAAGAAAGATCCTCCCAAATCAGAGTGATCTCCGGGGTAAATGGTCACCAACTTATGAAGGGCCTTATGTGGTTAAAAAGGCATTTTCTGGTGGTGCACTCATCTTAACTCATATGGATGGGGAAGAATTGCCAATGCTGGTGAATTCGGATGTCGTGAAAAGATATTATGCATAAAAAAAAAAGAGGATAAGAGTGAAAACCTGAAAGGGCGCTCTTAGCAAAATGAGGGAAAGAAGGCGAAAACCTGAAAAGGCACTTTCTGCAAAATGAGCGAAGGGTGAAAATCCGAAAGAATGCCCTGAAAAAGGAAGTCAAAAAAAAAAAAAGGGAGAGGCCAGGAGTGAAAACTCGAAAGGGCGCTTCTAGCCAAAGATTACAAAGAAGCAAAGAGGACACCAAGATCTGGGGACAGTAAAATGCACAGCACGCTTTGCAGGAGGTCATTTGAAATGATGGCAATTGCGAGACTTCAAAGTTAACTAAGGGCATTTGTGAGATTTATCCTTGTATCCTTTTCCATAAAGTTGTACCCTCATACTTTTGACTACAAAAACACAGTATAATTATCTTCTTACACCATGAATAAATTTGTGCATGTTTCACCCACTTTGGTTTATGCGCTATTAATTTGTTAAAAGCTTTTTATATAAGAAGAATCGAATCACAAGTAACTTTATATACTTTACTTTAAAATTTATAGGGGGGCAAATAATCGTCAGGTAGCTGGTGCGTATAAGAAGCGGAAACCTCCAAAGATGCTACAAAAAAAAAAAAAGGGGTAAGAGTGAAAACCCAAAACGGCACTCTTAGCAAAATGAGGGAAAGAAGGCGAAAACCTGAAAATGCGCTTTCTGCAAAATGAGCGAAGGGTGAAAATCCAAAAGGACGCCCTGAAAAAGGGAGTCAAGAGAAAAAAAAAAACTAGGAGTGAAAACCCAAAAGGGGCACTTTTAGTGAAGAACGATAAGAAATAGAAGCCAAAAAGGGATGCTGGAGAAAATTATGGGCCAAGCCTCGTAAATTGTCCTAACCTTTTCCATCAATCATTTGTCTTCAGGATCTTGCTAAGTAAACTTTGTTTA